>NW_027185863.1:24460119-24473863 GCF_028583685.1 Petaurus breviceps papuanus | reverse complement strand
GATCCTATACTTGATTATAAGATGCCATGGGGGGGGGGAAGGGGAGGGAGGGGGACAAAATGTGAAATTCAAGGAATTGTGGAATTGAATCCTGTAAATTAAAAGGAAACAAACAAATTAATAAATTAAAGAATTAATTTAAAAAAAAAAGAAATTTATTAGCTCTTTGCTACACCCAGAAGACAAGATGGCAGACTAAGCAGTAAATCACTGTAATTCTCTCTATATTCCCCTTCGAACAATCATAAAGTAGGGCCCTCAAACAAATTCTGGAATAGCAGAACCACTCAAAAGGTGGGGGTAAACAAACTTTTAGTCTAAAAACCTTAAAGGATCAGCAAGAAAGTTCCATCTCACTTGTGTGAAAGGGTAGTGGAGTCTAGTAAGTGAAGCTTTTAATCAAGCCTTCTGCAGACCAGGCTGAGATTCTGAGCACCATCATGTTTAAACAGGCAGACGCAAACACCAGAAATCCCCACATGTATTAGCATAAACAGGGGAACCACTAGACTCCAGTTCTGAGAACCACCAAGTGCTTCAGTGTAGCCTGAGGCATACAGGCATCCTCTAGCATGATGACAAACTAGGCCAGACCTCTACATGCTTCATTGTAGCCCTAGGCAAACAGGCATCATCCAGAATAGCAAGAAAGGAAGATAGACATCCAGACTCTAAAGGCTCCAGGAGCACCAGCCAGTCCCCATCTCATACTTACACACCACACCAGACACTAGAATCACCAAGAATCCTCAGAGCAATACAAGGTAAACAGTCACCCCCTGAAGTCACTGCAACAAGAAGCCTGATAAGGTGCCTCTTCCACTCTGGGAGCAAAACTCAAATTGAGAAGAAAGAAAAAAAAGTGTTTTTGTGTATGTATGTGTGTGTGTGTGTGTGTGTGTGTGTGTGTGTGTGACAGAGAGACAGAGAGAGAGAGACAGATGCAGTATACCTGCCATGTTGGGGTGGGGGGGTAGGGGAGAGATGGGAATAAAATCTGTAACTCAAACTTTGGGAAATCAATGTTGAAAACTAAAAATATATTTAAAAAAAGAACTAATGATCTCTAAATGCAGATCAAAATACTTTTTTCTCTTTATTCTTTTTTTGCTTTTTTTTACTTGATCTTTTCCTCCTTTCTCAATTGTGACTAATATGGAAATACTTTTACATTATAACACATGCATAAACTATATAACCAACTAGTCCCCCTGTCTTTATCAAACTGCCTGCAATTTTTGAAGAGGAAAGAAGTCAGGAGGGAGAAAAATTTGAAACTCAAAATCTCGTAAAAATGAAGATAAAAATTTTCCTTTTTTTGAATTACATTTTATGTTTATTTTGAGTTTACATCATTCATTTCCACAAGATTTTCATTTACAAATTTTCTTCCTATCCCTCTGCCAACCACCATCCCCAAATAGCAATCCTACTGTATACCCCCTCCCCCAATCTGTTCTCTCCCACAATCTCCCCCATCCACCCTCCAATTTTCCAGTAGGACAAGACGGATCTCTGCCACAGGGCCTGTATATCTTATTTCCCAGTTGCAGGTCATAATAATATGCATATTATATATATATATATATATATATATATATATCCAAATAACGTTTAATTTTAAAACTTTGAATTTCATATTCTTTCCCTTCCTCCTTCATCACCCACCCTTACAGGGAAGATAAGAAATTCAACATAGGTTATACATGTGTAGCTATGCAACACATTTCCATAGTGGATAATTTGTGAAAGACCGATTATATTTCCCTCAATCCTATCCCACCCCCCCACTTGTTCTATTCTCTACTTTGACCCTGTCCCCTTCCCTTTGCTTTTTTTTTGAGGGGGAAGGGTAGGGCAATTGGGGTCAAGTGACTTGACCAATGTCACACTGCTAGTTTGTGTGTGTGTGTGTGTGTGTGTGTGTGTGTGTGTGTGTGTGTCAAGTGTCTGAGGGCAGATCCAAACCCAGGTTCTCCTGACTATAGGGCCAGTGCTCTACTCACTTCACTACCTAGCTGCCTGACCCTGTCCCTTTTAAAATGTTTGTGCTTCCAAATTCCCTTAACCCCAAAACCTGCTCTCTTCTTCATCGTCCCTCCTCTCATCCCTTTCCCCCCAACACCCCTGTAGGGTGAGATACCTATTTTGTGTGTATATCATTCCCTCCCTAAGCCAAATTCAATGTAAGTAAGGTTGACTCATTCCATTTTGCCTTCCTGTTCTTCCCCTCCATTTTAACAGTTTTCCCTTGCCTCTTCTATATGAGGTAATTAACCCAATTCTGTCTCTCCCTATCTCCTCTCATTATATTGCTCTCTCACCTCTCCATTACTCCTTTAGTTATCATCCCTTCCCATTCAACTCATCCTGTGCCCTGTCTATGTATACATATGTACACACACTAACATATGTATCCATATTCCCATGTACCCTCCTATATAAGCATAGATATGTATGCATGAATATATATATATATATAGTTGAAGGGAAAATAAATGTGTATGTATATATATATATATATATATATATATATACATATACATTTATTTTCCCTTCAACTATTCTCATAATGAATAAAGTTTCATAACTTACATTTATCATTTTTCCATGTAGGAATGTAAATAGTTCAACATTGATAAGTTCCTTATGATTTCTTTTCTCTGTTTACCTTCTCATGCTTCTCTTGCTTCTTGTATCTGAATGTCAACTTTTTTCTTCAACTCTGGTTTTTTCATCAAGAATGCTTGAAAAGTCCTCTTTTTCATTGAATGACCATATTTTCCCCTGAAACATGATACTCAGTTTTGCTGTGTAAGTGGTTCTTGATTTTAATCCCAGCTACTTTGGCCTCCAGAATAGCATATTTGAAGCCCTTTGATCCCTCAGTGTAGAAGATGCCATATCAGGTTATCCTGATTGTCTTTGCACAATATTCAAATTGTTTCTTCCTGGATGCTTGTAATATTTTCTCCTTGATCTGGGAACTCCATAACTGGACTATAATATTCCTAGGAGTTTTCTTTTTGGTATCTTTTTTCAGGAGGTGATTGGTGGATTTTTCAACCTCTATTTTGCCCTCTGGTTCTAAAACATCGGGGCAATTTTCCTTGAGAATTTCTTGAAAGATGATTTCTATGGTTTTTTAAAAATAATTCCTTTCAGGTAGTCCAATAATTTTAAATTTATCTCTCCTGGATCTTTTTTTTCCAGGTCAGTGGTTTTACCAAAATGATATTTCACATTTCCTTCTACTTTTTAATTTGTTTGGATCTGTTTAATAATATCTTGATTTCTCATAATGTCACTAGCTGCCATTTTCTCTGACCTAATTCTGAAGTAATCATTCTCTTCAGTGAGCTTTTAAGACTCATTTTCCATCTGGCAAATTTGGCTTTTTAAGCCATTCTTCTTCTCATTGTTTTTTGAGCTATTTTTACCATTTGAGTTAATCTAATTTTTAAGTTATTTGCTTTAGTCAGGTTGACTCTCTGTACATAATTTTCTTGCATTATTCTCATTTCTCTTCCCAGTTTTTCCTACACTTCTCTTACTTGGTTTTCAAAATTCTTTTTTAATCTCCTCTATGGACTGTAACAATTTCATATTTTTCTTGGAAGATTTTGGTGAAGGAGTTTTGACTTCGTTGTCTTCCTCCTGTTTTATGATTTGATCCTTTTTGTCCCAAATAGGGGTCTACAGATAGATTGCTGATTTTGCTTTTATTCCTTTGCTTGCTCATGCTACCACTAAATTATTTGATTTTTGAGCTTTTTGACACAGTAAAACTGTTGCCAGAGAGTTGAGTTTTGTCCCAAATCATTGGAGTTTTCTCAGCTGCTGAAGGTATTTATCGGCTGCACTCTCTGAAGCCTTCACACATTCTGGCACACTGGTCAAGCACTTCAGGACCTCCACCCTAGACAGTGATCCAGATCCAAGCATGTAAAAGCAAGAGAGATTAGCCCTCAGACTGGTCACTTATTCCTCCTCAAATCTGTAGGACAGGAGCTCTGAAGCAGCCACGTAGTGGTGCCTTCATGGCTGATGCATCTCACCCCCTTCTCCCTCTGGGAGTAGAAGCTGGACTTCACTCCCACACCCCCTGTTCTCAAAGTCCACTGACTTCTCACTTTGTCTTTGACATTTATGGGTTGACAATTCTGGCAACCACCACAGCTGCTGGTGATCAACTCTCCTGAAGTTCCTCCAGCTGTGGCTGGTCATGGCTTCCCTGAGGCTAAAATGTCAGGCTCAAGCAGGGCTGGGCTCTGCTCCTAGAGTGCTATGATGGCCCCTTCCTGCCAGCGTGCTGGACTGTCTTCAGTGGGAGGTTATTTTCTCTCTGTTACTTTGTGGGTTCTGTAGCTCTAATGCTTGTTTAGAGTTATTTTTCACATTTATTGAAGGAGGTAGAAGTGGGAGCCATGCAGAAGTCCTGTTTCTACTCTGCCATCTTGGCTCTTACCCTCCTCCCCCCCCCCCCCCTTACAAATTTTCTTGACAAATAATTGGGGGAAAATAAAACATTATAAGAAATGAAATTTGCTAGCTGTTTGATCCTAGGTCTCAGTACACCTCACTGTGATTCCATTTTTCCATCTGTACAATCAGTATAATCATAGCTACCATGTAGATTTTTTTTTGAGAATCAAAGGAATTGACATAAGCAAAATATTTTGAAACCATAAGGACAACATAATTGCACTACTAAACCAAAAAGTAAATTAACAGAAATTATTGTCCTCAAGATCCTCTTAAACCTATCATAATGCTGCCTAAGTTTCTTTCAAATTTCTTGCTGCCATATCAAAAAGTTTTTTGACGTTTATAATGACTAATATATTATAATGACATATATATATATATAATATTTTATAATGACTAATGTAGATCTTGCAGTCCTGTCACCCCTTCTGTTTTCTTATGTTGAGCCTCTAGCCAGGAATCACCAATCATATTCCTCTAAGGTTGAATTTGTGAATCTAAGTATAACTTCGCATTCCCCCCCTTAAATTCTCTTTTATTCACCTTTGACCAATGCCACAGATCTAGAGACCTTTGGGCATCATTCAATGATTTAGCTTTCTCTTCTGACTTTGTAGCAGCTTAAATTTGATAAAGATGTTATTGATGCCTTTACCTAGATGATTGATAAAATGTTGAATATCCCATGACCAAGAACAGATCTCTAGAGCTTTGAACTAGAAATATCCTTCAGATTTGTCAATAAGTGATTAATTACTAACTTTATGATTGATCACTCAATATAGTAAAACTTTTCCTAACTGTATTATCTAGATCTAGCTCATATTTGCTTATTATGAACAAGAATGCCATGAAGCTATGCCAAGAATATTCCTAAAACTTGCCTAACATTCCTGATCTTTCTCAAAGAAAATGTGAACTTCCTCCCTTATCCTCAACTTCTGATGTTGATGTTTAAGCTTCTTTGAGCTTGGAAATTATTTTTAGAAAATTTAATCTTACTTGAATCAGCTCATTATTCTAGGTTGTAAAGACATTTTTGGGAACCTAACTGTGCCCATTTTTTTCCACTATGGCATTGCTTGCTTCCATAATCAGCCTTAATTCCATGGTGAGCCACTTTAAAGTTTTGGGAACCACTGCTCTAAAATAATTCCTTTTGGGATTATTTTCCACTCCCAGCTTCCTGAATTTCATCCTTAGTAATTACCACTTAATTCTATAGATCCTTCTGGGCTTCTTATTCTTACTAGAAGCACTCTTATTTTTAGCAAGTTTCTAAAATCATAATTTCATGATGGATGATCTTAGCTGAGACCTCACTAATACTTAGTAATCTTTATTTAATCTTTTTTTTTATTTTCTACCTCACTCACAGCAATAACTGGTTGAGATATTTTCCTTTATCTTCAAATCTCTGGACATGCTTTCAGCTTCCCGTAATTACAGTAGAAGATAACAATACAGTTACCTGAGAATATTGAAATCTATCTCAGACAAAACAAAAGAAAAATACATAGAAAAAGAAAAGTATAAACCAAGTGCCTTAATTAATATTGGTACAAAAGATTTAAGTAAAATATTAGCATGGAGAATACACTAATATATAACAAAGATCATACACTATGATCAGGTTAGATTTATACCCAGAATGTTGAGCTAGTTCAATATTAGGACTAGAAATAACCAAATAATAAAAAAACCCAACAAAAATAATATGATTATCTCAATAGATGTGGAAAGTTTTTTATGAAATAAAACATTGATTCCTTAAAAAAAACCCTACCTGTGTGGCTAACTGGCACAGTGAGTAGAGCACCAGCCCTGGAGTCAGGAGAACCTGAGTTCAAATCCAGACTCAAACACTTAACAGTTACTAGCCATTTGACCTTGGGCAAGTCACTTAACACCAATTTCCCTGCCCTCCCCCTTCCAAAAAAGCAAAAAAAAACTTCCAATCAAAAAAATAGTGTTTTCTTTAAATGATAAGTAGTATCCATCCAAAACCATAATCGAGCCTTATCTCTCATGGAAATAAATTTCAAATCTTTCCAATAAGATCAGGGATGAAGCAAGAATGCACATTGTCATCACTATTATTTAACGCATGTACTAGAAATGTAGGGTGTAGGATATGTTCAGGGAAGACTAGCACCTCTGGTATGATGGCCACTGAGCCCTTTCCAGGGCTGCTTTCCACTTTTGGTTTCCACCTGTTACACTTAACTCTCACTGCTGGCTCCAAGAAGCTTTAGCATGCACGGTGGCCATACCCCAGTAAACTGTTTCAGCAGCTGGGCTAAACTATGCTGAGGGTAATCAAGGGGTCTCAAACCCATTGGTAAGTTAAGGTGGTGTATACCCCAAACATGTGAAGACTTTCCCTGGTGGAATGGGCAGGTGAGAATATTTTTTTTGAACAGCCATATAGGCATCAAAGACACCAAGGCCATCACTGCATATTGAACCATTACCAGTCATCTTGATTCTTTCCTGCCACTGGACTGTGTGACTCTGGAGGAGACAGTGAGGTTGTTGACTTCATACAACTTGGCCTCACTTCAATTTATGCCCAAATCAAAAGACATCACCTGGGGTGGCTAGGTGGTACAGTAAATAGAGTACGAGCCCTGGAGTCAGGAGGAACTGAGTTCAAGTCCAGCCTCAGATACTTAGCACTTACTAGCCATGTGACCTTGGGCAAGTCTCTTAACCCCAATTGCCCTGCCTTCCCCATTGCAAAAACAAAAAGCAAAAAAAAATTATAAAAGACATCACCTATACCATTTTACCATCATACTTATCCCAAAGCCCTATGGTGGCCGGCAAGTGATGAAGCAGTAGGTGCCAATACACTGGAAGCTGTAGTCACAATCTTGCATGTAGGTGGCCCAGGCCATATGGTATTTTCTCACTGGAAACATTAATGGGAATCAGAAGCCCCCTGGGGGTCTGAGCATCATTTTTAAGGATTGTACTGCTCACCTCCTGGTGTAAGGAAAGAGCTAGAAAAAGGGCCCTGAAAATTGCCTGCTTTCCCAACCCTGGCCTGATTACAGTGGCAGGTGGGGAATTTCACTCTGTGCTCAAAATACACATCCACACTCATACACACACACACACACACACACACACATACAATATACAAAACAACTGCAAAGATGATTCCACTCACCATCAGCATATGAAATGTGTGCATACTTATAGACAACACAAAATCCAGTAGACCTGAAAGACAAACAGCTCTTATGCAAGAAATCTCAGTAGATATCCCATCCAAATAGAACCCCTAAGTGAAACGATTGGCAAATGGTCAGTTAACGGAAGGTGGAGTTGGATACACAATATTTTTTTTTTTTATGGAGTGGTCTCTGTGAAGTGGAATTCCATGAAGATGCCCTAGATTTTACAATCAAAGCTAATCTAGTCAACAAGCTCATGTGCCTGCCAAAAGGAGTGAATGACAGGCTCATGGCAATGTGATTGCCACTTGCAGGAAAAAGTCATGCCACCCTTAGCAATGGCTATGCTCCCACCATGATGAACCCTGATGAGGGCAAAGAAGAATTTTATGAAGACCTGGAGACCCTTATCATCAAAGTACTGAAAGAGGGCAAGATTAAAATTCTTGGTGATTTTAATACTTGAATACGCTCAGACTACCAGACTTGGGAGGAAGTCAATACCCACACTTACATTAATTTACCTAAATGCAATAAAACTTCATAAATGCACCCTCAGAGCAAATATTGGCATCTGATAGATTACATTATTATAAGAAGAGGCAGACAAAATGTGAGAGTAACAAAGGCAATTCATGATAAATAGTTCAACTTTGAGTTCCTTATGATTTCTTTTTTCTGTTTAACTTTTCATGCTTCTCGTGCTTCTTGCATTTGAATGTCAAATTTTCTATTCAACTATGTTTTTTTTTTCATCATGAATGCTTGAAAGTCCTCTATTCCATTAAATGACTATATTTTCCCCTGAAACATGATACTCAGTTTTGCTGGGTAGGTGATTCTTGTTTTTTTTCCAGCTCTTTTGACCTACAGAATATCATATTCCCAGCCCTTTGATCCCTTGGTGTAGAAGCTGCCAGATCCTGTGATATCCTGATTATGTTTCCATAATATTCAAATTTTTCCTACCTGGTTGCATGTAATATTTTCTCCTTGATCTGGGAACTCTGGAACCTGGCTATAATATTCATGATTTTCCCTTTTGGGATCTTTTTCAGGAGGTAATTGGTGGATTATTTCAACCTCTATTATGCCCTCTGGTTGTAAAATATCAGGGCAATTATCCTTGAGAATTTCATGAAGGATGACTTCTAGGGTCTTTCTTTGGTCATGGCTTTCAGGTAGACCAATAATATTTGAATTATCTTTTCCTGGATCTATTTTCTTGGTCGGTGGATTTTCAAGTGAGGTATTTCTCATTGCCATCTATTTTTTCATTTGTTTGGATCTGCTTAATAGTGTCTTGATTTCTCAAAAAGTCACTAGCTTCCATTTGCTCCAAACTAATTCTGAAGGAATTATTCTCTTCAGTGAGCTTTTGAGATTCTTTTTTCTTCTGGCAAATATGACTCTTTGAGGCATTCTTCTCCTCATTGGCTTTTTATACCTCTTTTGCTATTTGAGTTAGTGTATTTTTTAAAGTGTTATTTTCTTCAGTCATGTTGTTGACTCTATTTTCATGAAATTCTTGCATCATTCTCATTTATCTTCCCATTTTTTCTTCCACTTCTTTTATTTGGTTTTCAACATCCTTTATAAAGTTCCTCTATGGCCTATAACCAGTTTAGATTTTTCATGAAAGCTTTTGGTATAGGAGTTCTGACTTTGTTGTCTTCCTGCTGTTCCATGATGTGTTCCTTTTTGTTCCCAAAAGTAATACAAAGTTGTATTGCTGTGCTTGCTTTTCTTCATTTGCTTGTTCATGTTGCCACTCAGTTACTTGACTTTTGAGCTTTTGCCACAGTAGAACTGTGCTTCCAGAGAGAAGAGCTTTGTTCCAATTTGCTGGAGCTTTCATAGTTGACAGAGCTATTAGTTGAGTGCCCTCTCAGAAGCCTCCACTGCCTCTGGCACACTGGTCATGCATGCCAGTATCTCCACCATACACAGAAATTCAGATCCAAGCAGGTTAAAGCAAGAGATATTACCCCTCAGACCAGTTGCTTGGTCCTCCTACAATATGCAGGCCAGGATCTCTGAAGCAGCCACGTGGAGGTGGCCACTGCACCTTAGCAGCTTCTCTTTCTAAGGGTAGAGGCTGGACAGCACTCACAGACCCACAAAGTTAACACTGAACTTTCACTTCATCTTTGCATTTGTGGATTGATAACTCTGGAAACCACCTTAGCTGCTGGTGATCCACTCTCCTGAAGTCCCTCTCACCAGGGCTGGTCATAGATGCCTTGAGCCTAAAACCATGGACTCATGCAGGACTGGGCTTGGCTCCCATGTGCTGTGATGGAACATTCCTGCCAGTCTTCTGGACTTCCTTCAGAGGGAGATTTGTTTCTCTCTGTCATTTTGTGGGGTATGCATTTCTAAAGTTTGTTTAGAGTCATTTTATAGGTATTTTAATTGCTTATGGAAGAGGTATACAGAGTTTTCCTGATTCTGTGCCACCATCTTGACTCCACCCTGATGTTTTAATATCCTCTTCATTTGTGGTGAATTCACTCTTTTCATTTTTTGCAATGGTAATTTGGTTTTCTTCTTTCTTTTTAAAAATCAAATAAACAAACTTTTATTTGTTTTTTTTTTCATAAAATTAGCTCATACTATTACTTATTACTTCAATATTTTTCTTAATTTTGAATTTATTAATTTCTATTTTGATTTGCAGAATTTCTAATTTCATATTTAATTTGAGGTTTTTTCTTTGTTGTCTTTTCTAATTTTTTTTTTAGTTTCAGGTTCAATTGGTATCCTCTTTCTTTATTTTATTCATGTAAGTAATTACAGATAATCCATTTCCCCTAAGAAATGTTTTGACTGCATCCCATAAATTTTAGTATATTGTCCCATTATGGTCATTCTCTTGGATAAAGTTATTGACTATTTCTATGATTTATTGTCTGAGCCCCTCATTTTTTACAGATTAGATTATTTACTTCCCAATTAAATATTAGTCCATATTTCCATGACTTTTTATTATGTCAATTTTTTTTGCATTATGATCTGAAAAGTATACATTTACTATCTCTGTTTTTTTCCTATTCCATTGTGAAGTTTTTATCCCCTTAAATGTGGTCAATTTTTATATATGTGTCACGTACCACTGATAAAAAGGTATATTCCTTTATAACCCTATTAAACTTTCTCCAGAGGTCTACCACATCTCACTTTTCTAAGATCCTTTTCAGGTCAATAACTTATTTCTTGTTTAGTTTGTGGATAGATTTATTAAATTCTGAGTAGTGGAGGTTGAGGTCTCCCTCTACTATAGTATTGGGTCTTTATCTTCCTGTAGCTCCCTTAATTTTTCCTTTAATAAATTGGATGCTTTGCCACTTTGTTTGGATATTCAGTATTGCTATTGCTTTCCTGTCTATGGTACCCATAAGCAGGATGCCATTTCCTTCCTTATCTCTTTTACTTAGCCCTATTTTTGCTTTTTTTTTTTGCCTACAATCAGGATTTCCACGGCCAACAATTGGACTACAGTTTCTTCTTCTTCTTCTTCTTCTTCTTCTTCTTCTTCTTCTTCTTCTTCTTCTTCCTATTATGCTTATGCTTCTTCTTCACTTAAGCTGAAGCATAATAGATTGTGTTTCAGAACCTTACCTTTACTTTATATGTATCTCTCTTCTTCAAATGTGTTTCTCTTATACAACATATAGTAGCATATGGTTTTAATCCACTTGGCTGACCACTTCCATTTCATGGGAGATTTCATCCCATTTTCATTCACAGTTATGATTGCTGACTTTTTTCCTCTCCATCCTATTTGCCCCCATTTTATGCTTTTCTCACACTTTTAACCTTTTACCTCCTTATCAATGTTTTGCTTTTGACCATTGCCTCCCTCAATCTGCTCTCCGTTCTATCAGTTTCCTCACTTTTCTTTCCCCTTTCTCCTTATACTTCTCTATAGAGGAAGATAGCTTTCTAGAACCAACTGAATGTGTACATTATTATCTCTTTAAGCCAAATCTGATGAGGCCAAGGTTCAAATAATACTTGCCTCCGTCCCTTATTTCTCTCTTCTTTAATAGTCCTTGTGCCTCTTCATGTGACGCAATTTACCATAATCTGATTTCACCTTTTTTCTTCTCCCAGTATAATCCTTTTTTTCACCACTTAATTATTTTTATTGTCATATCCCTTCTAAATGTCATAATGAATGTATTTAAAAGTTACTAGTTTCACCTTCATATGTAGGTATTTAAGCAGTTTAAACTTGTTGGATAATATGTTTATTTGTTTACTTTTTTATGCCTCTCTTCAGTCTTGTAGGTTAAAATTTGAAGGTCAAATTTTCTGTTCAGCTACAGTTTTTTTTTTCTCATCAATAATGATTAAAACTCCCTGATTTCATTGAAAGTCCATCTTTCCCCTGAAATACTATGCTAAATTTTACTAGGTCAGATCTAAATAGTTGGAGAAATATTGATTGTTCATGGATTGGCTAGGTCAATATGATAATTTAAATATCAAGTTTACCCAAATTAATTTACTTTTTCTATGTCATACCATTCAAAGTAGCAAAAATAGGGAGCTGGGGAAGATAATAAAATTCATCTGGAAGAGCAAAAAGTCAAAAATATAAAGGCAATCAATGAGTAAAAGTGATAAAAATCATAGCTTAGCAGTACCATATCTCAAAATATATTAGAAATAACCAAAATGGTAAGCATCAGAACAATCCAGTAGTAGTTAAGCAATAGAGTGATGGATCAGTTAAATAGATTTGATACATAATATACAATAGCAAATTGACATAGAAATCTAGTGTTTTATAAATACAAAGATCCTAACTTTTGGGATAAAAACTCTCTATTGAAAATACTTCTCAGAAAAAAATGTAAACTAGTTTGGCAGATAATAGGTATAGACGAACATGCATATCATATACTGAGATAAAGTCGAAATTGGCTCCTGATTTTGACATAAAAGGTAATAAGATTAGCAAATTAGAAGTGCATGGAGCAGTTTCCCTGTCAGACATATACATAAGGGAAGAATTCATGCCCAAACAACAGATAGAGAGCTTTATGTGATATAAAATTAATTTCAATTACATCAATTTAAAAAGGTTTTGCACAATCAAAAAAAAAATCCAGCCAAGAGTAAAAGTGAAATGGGAAACTGGGAAAAAATTACATTGTCTTTGAAAGCCACTTTTCTGAAATATATAGAGAATTGATACAATTTCATAAAAAAGATTCATTTCCTAATTGATAAATAGGCAAAATATATGAACACGTAATTTTCAGAGTAAGAAATCAAAGCTTTCTATGGGAAAAAAGTTCTAAGTGTCTATTGATTACAGAAATACAAATTAAAAAAATAAAGTCTGAGATTCCACCTCTCACCTATAAGATTTTATAATTTGATAAAAAAGAAAAGGGATATATATTGGTGGACCTGTGGAAAAACAATAATGCATTGTTGATGTAGTTTTAAACTTAATCCAACCACTCTGGAAATCAATTTGGAACCAGCCCAAAAGAGCTATACAGCTGTGTACACCTTTGACCCAGCTATACTGTTGCTAGGTCGGTATCCCAAAGAAATCAAAGAAAAGGATAAAAAGACCTATATGTACAAATATATTTATAACAGCTCTTTTTTTTTGTTGGCAAGGACTTGGACGTTGAGAGGATACCCATCAAGAGACAAATGACTAAATTGTGGCATTTGATTGTGATGGAACACTTATGTTATAAGATCACATCCAGAATGATTTGAAGAAGAAAAAGTGGGAAGAATTACATTCACTAGTGGAAAGCAAAGTGAGTAGAACCAGTAGAATATTGGATAAAATACCTTCAATATTGTATGACAATCAACACTAAATACTTTAGCTATTCTCTGAAATAAAATAATTCAAGAAAATTCCAAAGGATTTATGATGAAAAATGCTATCCACCTCTAGTGAAAGAACTAATGGAATCTGAATGCAGAATGGAATACACTTTTTAAAACATCTTCCTTCCTTCCTTCCTTCCTTCCTTCCTTCCTTCCTTCCTTCCTTCCTTCCTTCCTTCCTTCCTTCCTTCCTTCCTTCCTTTCCG
>NW_027185863.1:24453679-24459719 GCF_028583685.1 Petaurus breviceps papuanus | reverse complement strand
TTCTTTCTTTCTTTCTTTCTTTCTTTCTTTCCTTCTTTCCAAATGTACCCACTATGAAATATTTTGGATTACTGTACTTTTATAATCTCTATCAAATTGCTTGTCTTTTCAATGGTGAGTGAGTAGAGGGGTGGGAGAAAATTTGGAAAAGTTTTTTTTAAGAATGTTAATTCTTTTACATATAATTGCAAAGAAAAAAAATATATAATGAATTTGGAAAACTTCAACATACTGAGGAAGATCCCAAGAATAGTCCTTTGCATGTATCATATACAGTAAAAAAAAGACTGCAATTGCCCCTAGAAATTTTACTTTACTTTTATAGAGAACTCACTGATGAAGAAATTTCTCTACTAATATCAGTGGGTACCTTTCCTATAACAATTGTCTATAACTGTGAGTTTAAATGATTTGTCCTGGATCACACATCCAGAGGCAGGATTTCAATATGATTTTTCTGGCCTCTTGACCAGCTCTCTATCCATTAAGCCATAATGTCTTAGTAACTATATTGCTTTATGGAACTCCCAATCTGAAATCACCTATTTTTTTTTTTGAAAACCTGAAATTTGTCACTTAATGAAAATTATTTCTGATGATAGACAGACAGACCAACATCAAAATTCAGAGAGAGGAATATGTGAACATGGAATAATAGTTAGGAAGAAGTCCTCAGATCTAGGAAGGACTGAATTGAGGTCCCTCTTCTGACATATATTAACTATGAAACTCTTGGTGATCACATAATCACCTAGTTCTCTTGCCAAGTTTCAAGGATGACTCCTTCATATGGGAATCCACAAAATGGCATTGGGCAAGAAAGTATGAGGAACAGATATAAATTCCTCCGTCTCACTTTCAAAACTCTCCATAACCCAGTCCTTTCTTACCATCCCAGTCTTATTAGAGTACACTTCTCTTCGTTGTCTTAGCTAACAACTTGTATTTTTTTCAGTAAGACTTTTCTGATGCCCCTAATGGAATTGCCTTCCCTCTGAAGCAATCTTCAATTTATGCTGTATATATCTTGCTTGTACATAGTTGTTTGCATTTCATCTCCCATATTAGATTTTTAATAGTGACTTCCCTGAGGGCAAGACTTGTTTTTTGCCTTTCTTGCTTTGCCCAACACTTAACATAATATCTGCCATATATTTAACACACACACATATATATAATATATTTAAATGTGTGTGCATGTGTGTGTAAACCTGCACACATGCATATATGTATGCATGTGTGTATGGGTATGCACACACATGTAGTATGCATATGTATATTTATATCCACATATACATATATGTATGCATAATACCTACTATGTGCGAAGCACATTATCAAGCAAAAATTGGGGATACAAAAAGAGACAAAGTACACTCCTTACCCTCAAGTAACTTGCACTCAAGTGGGGTACAATATATACCAACAAATATATAGAAAGTAACTATGTACATGATAAATAGGAAATAATTAGCAGAGAGTAGGAATTTGAATTAAGGGTTATAACTGACTTCCTATAAAACATAGGGATTTTGGTTAGGAAATAAGGGAAACCAATGAGATAAGTATATGAATTTGAGAAGAAAAATCATTCTAGGTACAGGGGAAAGTGAGAGAAAATGGGAATACTGAGAGATGGAGTGCCTTCCTCGTAGAACGGCAAGGAGGCAAATGTCACTGGTTCAAAATGTGCGTATCAGGTAATAACGTGTAAGGAGACAGGAAAGGTAGGAGGAAGCTTAGTATGGAGAACAATGAACACCAAAAAGAGCACTGAGTGTTTAGTCCTGGAGGCAACAGGAAGCCACAGGAGTTTATTGAGTACTGTATTGACAGCGTGGGCCTATAATTTAGGAAAATCACTTGCCTGAGAGAATGGATGCTGGATTAGAGTGGTCAGAGACTTGAGGCAGGCACACCTGCCACGTGGCCATTGCAATAATCAAAAAGTGAGGTGATGAGAGTAGGGACAGTGCAGGAGGAGAGGAGATGACATAATTAATAGACACCACAGATTTGAAATTGACAGGCTTTGGTAATAAGTTAGATAAGGGGGAGGTGGGAGATAGGGAGGATTTCAGGATACCTCCTAGGTTACAAATCTAATGGAAAAAAAGGATGGTATTCACCTCAACAATAATAAGGGAAAGAGAAGCGAGGGAGGGTTTAGGGGAAAAGATAATGAATTATGTGTTGCATATGTTTGGTTTAAGAAATCTTCTGGATATTCAATTTGATATGTCTGAAAGGCAGTTGTAGACATGAGTTTAGAGAGAGGTTAGGGCAGGAGAGCTAGATTTGAGAATCATAAACAAAAAGAGAAAAAGGCACAGGGCCAAAACCTATAGACAACTATAGTTACAGGCCATATTCTGGATGAGAATTTGGCAAAAGAAACAAAGAAGGAGGAGCAAGGTAGGTAGAAGGAAAAATTAGGAGGAAGTGGTGTCATGAAAACCTACAAAGGAGAGTAACAAAGAGAGAGTGATCAACACTATTAAAGTCTGAAGGGAAGTCAAGGATACCACATTGGGAAAAAGTCATTAGATGTAGCAACTAAGAAATTACTGGGAACTTTGGAGATAATAGGTTCAGTGGAATAACAAGCTTGAAAGACTGTTTGTAAGGGGTTAAGGAGAGAGTGAGAGAGCATGGAGGTATCTATTGCAGAAAGTTCTTTTTGAGGAGTTTAGTTAGAAAGGATGGGGTCTAGAAAGACAGTGGAGTTGGAAGGATACAGTGAGTTGGGGTTTTTTGGGGTACTAAGAACAAATGAGAATCACAAAATTTCTCATTTAGGAGATGGCACCAGAGTTGAATTTAGACAAAAATTAGAAATTCTAGGAGTATTAAGGAGTAAAATATCTATTTTTAGAGGAGAAAGTAGTAGATAATTTTCATGAATGAATAGGCAGGACCTTTCCAACTAAATCAATACCTATCTTTGTGTTTATCAACTTAGGTATCAAGGTGGGTATTAAAGAGAAAGACAAAATTCAACTTTGAAAAATATGTATTTCAAGACTAAAAATTAGGTATTTGGAAACTACTCAATAGCATCACATTTCACAGGTCATGTGTTCTTCAGGTGAGAAAGAAAACATTGCCTTTAAGTAGGACCTAAAATATTATTAAGAAAAAAAAAGTAAATTGTCTTTGTCATAGTAGGAAAAAAAAAGACATCCTAGTTTGCACAGTCACTTAGGAATCAGTTTTATGTATGCATTCAGGTTCTCGGGTAATCTGATTGAGGTAAAATCAGATATAAACTAGAAGAAATAATAAAGATGAGCAGAAATCATTTTATGATTGTATTTGCTTTAAGATATACAGAAAATCATTACTTGTTTCTGCCTAAATGAATAGATGAATATTTCATGCTTTATAGTAATTTTGTGGTATTAAAATTACATTTTTGTGGGGGGAGAGAGATATATAGGTTAAATAGGGGAAAAAAGCCAGAAATGTATTTGTAGAGTTAGGGGGAAAGCTAAACTCAAGGACACACAACAGAAACAATAGAGTCATCAAAGCTACTTTATACACCAGTCTAATTCAATGTGTCAGGCCATAATCAGCTCTGTTTCATAGTGCTTCGCTTAATAAAGGCAGATTTGTTTAACCACAACCTCTATTTCAGCATGACTGAGAATGAAGAATAATGGATGAAGCTGGGCATTTCTCACGGGTTATATTATGACTATAGAGTGTATCCATCATTGGCTAGAGAGGCAGAGAAAAAGTGACAGGCTCATTCATGCCTCCAAGTCATTTTTAGGCCTATTGAAAATTTTAATCTGTGCACTTTGGATGAACCTCCCCACTTCTTAATTTAGTACATGTAGCCATGTGGTGAAGTCTGTCTGCCTCAGATAGGGCAGACTTGCTTCTGTAGGACATCAGGCCCTTCGAGCAGTTTTCTTCTCTAAATTCAGCCTGCCTTGAACTTTACACAGACATATAAGCTCCATTTACAGGAGGATTTTGGAGTTAATTAAATGCTGAATTTGTTTCTTTAGAAATCACATATGCCCCAGGGCTAAGTAATAGCATTCCAGCAACAACTTTAATTTAGGATTAAGCATACTGTATATTTTTAAGACATTTTATTTTTATAAGTACACATCTCTGGTTGATGGGGCAATTTTTCCCCTCTCTTAACATAAAAGCTTATAAAATAGGTTTAAAAAAATAGACCAGAGGCTTAAGAAGTGCTGCAAATCAGCAAATTCAAAACCATGCCTTATGTAAAATGCATTTGAAGCGGACAAATAAATGAGAATGTTGTTGAAATTACTGCTTCGCTGATAAGTGATCTGACTGCCATTTGCTGAAAGACCCTGGGTTTGAATTCTCCTTGGTATGTATTGTGACTCATTGAGCTTCCTGTGCAAAACTTACAAAGAAAGAACCTCAGGAGCATGATGTTTATAAACATATGGACTAGAAGATGACAGGTCACACATGATCAAATAAGGAAGTCATTAACTATATATAGTTATCTGTGTGCATACATGTATATGCACACACACAGGTACAATCTATTTATACTGTCAATTTAACACTCATTCCTGTCCATACTTGCTTTTTCACTACACTTTCCAATCTGGACACAGAAGGATATGGAAAAAAATATATTTTTTCAATCCGAAGAAAACCATAAGCATTAAACATTCCCCAGTGGATCTGTTTGCTAAATATTTCCACATAAAAAACCTCATGGTGATTTAGTATCCTAAGTTCACTTGGGGCCTCCATTGGCCTATAACACTTTTAAGATGGCTGTACTTCAATAAACTATGATTGATGGGTCATAGATTTATAGTTATCCTGAGAATTTCTTTTTGAAGTTGAAATTTAGGAAGATGTTGAAAATACATGGACTTTTAAATTTGTGAAGACTACTTTTTTTTTCCTCCTCATTAGTTTCTAGATTTGATTCCAGGGTAGGATTAAGATATACTGCAATGCTAAACTATATCAACTTTAAGAGTCCCTATAGCATGACCACACATGCAAAAATGTATAGTATCTGAAGAGATGGGACAAAGAAAATATAACCAATTAAGTTTGATTTTTCAATATTGGATAGTTTTAAAGGAAAATTTTAAAAATAGCCAAAAAATTGAAGTAAAATGTTTTACAAACTAGAAGTTAGATGATAGACAATCTAATAAATCTTTTTCTTGCATTTGAAATATGTGAAATAATATAACCTCTTTATCTAAATAGAGGTATGTAGATTAAATATATAACATTGAATGCAAAACAATGAGCAGTCACAATTTAGAACTAAAGAGCAGGGAAGATGCAACAGATGATGCAACAGTCCAAGTTCTAAATATGCTATAAAATTTAAAACACTTAATTTCATGATGTTTTGGGGAAAGTCTTTAATGATGCATAAAAATAATTTGGTATCAAATTTAAATTTCTCAGGTAGAAACTTTCAGTACAGATAGTTGTTTTTTTAATAAAGCATCCTTATCAACTGTACATCCTTAATTTTTTTAATCTATGAAAATGATCTCTTTCCTGAAGAGTTCATCCACATTCTCCCAAAAGAAGGACAATAGACCACTTTTTTCTGTATTAGAAAAAATCTTATGTAGGTCTCATCTCTGATTTTGACTTGAAATGATTCCTGATGACCTAATTTTTAAGACTATTCTTTGTGAGCAATTGGGCAAAGTCTTAGACTCACTTTTTAGGACTCTCATAATCTAAGATTTTATACTGTATTTCTATTATCTTATAAATAAATACAGCATGGATTGTTTCAAAGTATTTATTCAATTTATGTACTCACTTGTCAGTCAACAAGCATTTATAAAACATTTCTTTATTATTTGTCAGGAACTCTGCTAAGCACCAAGAGAAAAGGAAAGGCATAATACATGCACACACACACACACACACCAAAAACAAACCACTATCCCTACCCTAGAAGGGGTCATGATTTTTTTTTGAAAACAACTAGGTGTACTAAAGATTAGAGAGAGAGAGAGAGAGAGAGAGAGAGAGAGAGAGAGAGAGAGAG
>NW_027185863.1:24431850-24453579 GCF_028583685.1 Petaurus breviceps papuanus | reverse complement strand
AGAGAGAGAGAGAGAGAGAGAGAGAGAGAGAGAGACAGGGACAGAGACAGGGACAGAGACAGGGACAGAGACAGGGACAGAGACAGAGACAGACAGAAATGTTGAAAGAAAGAAGATAATTTCAGAAAAAAAATAGCAGCTGAGATGAAAAGGAAAGGATTTTTTCTTGAGCAAGGGATGAAGTGAGGGAAAGTAAAAAGTGGGGGTTTGTGTACTTAGCACAGTGCCAGACTCATATTAAGTACTTAATGAATGACAATATATTAACTAAAAACAATTCTAGGCCCAAGGTATAGCTCATGCAAAAGCATAGAGATGAGACATAATTGTAGTGTGGAAGGAACAACAGCAGATATCCCAGTATAGCTGAATCTTAGAGTGCATGTAGGGAAATAAGCAAGAGAAAATGGGAAAGGTAGGAAGGAATAAAGTTTGAAGGGCTTTAAATGTCAACCTTTGCTATTATTATTCTCTAGCCTCTACCATTCCATGATAAAGACAGTGCAGGAAAGATATAAAGGAACATAAGGTCAGATTGGAAATTTGGAGGACTCCATCTCCTTTCCTTTTAAACCTCCCACTGCAAAGTGGAACAAACTCATTTTTTGCTTTATTTTTGGTCCAGATTCATAGGAACATATGGATGGCCTGAAGGTAAAAAGTTCAATTCATGAGGAAGAGCAGAGACAACTGATGGCTAGAATGCCTACAATAAAACTAACCAGTTCTGAATTCAAGCAACCTAAATCCACCTCCATAAATCGTGTTAATGAGAAGTACTTGCAAAGGAATTGAGCTTGGGAAAAGTAAGTCTTGTCATATACATGCCCTAGTCATTCACTATTTAAAAGAGAAGAATCACCAGGGAAATGTAAGGTAGTTAATTGAATTCATAAATACAAATTTCATCATTTTGTGTGCAACAATGTGTCCATCTATTGTAGATGTCCATTTGTTTAATTATAAAGGACAGAACAGGGTTCTTTGCTTTTTAAAATGATCTGTCTGTTTATTTGTGTTTCATAGCTCAGTGAATTACTTGCTGATTTCTTGGTCCACTGAATTAAAATAATACACATTTTCAGTGTAGGTAAGTACTGGTCAGTGTATGTTGACATCAAACACCCAAACACTCATGATGCCAATTGCTATTCATTTTAAGGAAAATTATTTTCTTCATTTATAGAAATATTGCCTTTGGAAAAGGAAATTAAACCAAAAAAACAGGCTAAACTAAGGATGAGTGAGGGTCATACACATAAGTACTGTAATGTTGAACTTTCCTTTAGTGTCTAAAAAAGAAACAAATATTGAATCCCTCGTCTGTGGTAAGGAAATGTACTACACTAACGAGGATTACTACATACTTTCAGACAGTCTCAGGATTTTGGTCATTGGTATTCTATACTCTGAGCTATGTCTCTCTTTACATTTCATTCTTTAAAGTTCTTGCTCTTACATAATACTCTTTGAGGTAGACAGTATAGTTTTCTTTGATCATAAACTTCCTGTTAATGGATGTGCATAAGCCTAAAAAAAAGACAATTTAGAAGAGAATTTTTACTGATTTTGACATAGTTTCCTGATAATGTTCAGGGCCTGTTTACAAATACCAGGACTAAATGATTTGATTTTAATATCCTAGGACCCTAAAAACACAAACTTTTTTTTTCAATGAAAAGTGAAGGTATCAGTTCATAGTTAAGTTGTTAATCTATTTGCCAATTTACAAAACAACTGTGTTGTAATTCACAACTGTGAAATTTTACATAACAATTTTTATTTATGATGAGGAATCAGTTGTTGAAATGGGAATATTAGTATATGAAATGCAAAATGTACTTATTAAAACAGAAAATCAAGAATATTTATTCTTTCTTTCTGGGTTAAATGACAAACTAATCCAAACAAAATTTTATGATTTTGAGTTAATGGAACCATGATTTCATATTTTTGGGCACTTAATTCAGTATTTTAGAACACAGAAGCATGCTGCTTTGCAGAAAAGTTTTATAAAATTGTCCTTCTGAAATACAAATTTCAAAATATTGGTTATTATCCTTTCTAAGTTTACCTGAACTAGTTCACAAAATCCTATCCGGAAAAACTTTTCAATTTAATAGGAAGATGATAATCAAATCATAGGCCACCTTTGCAAGGCCCCATTGGAAGCCAAAAGTAGCTGTATTAAGAATTGGCAATTTTCGGGGCAGCCAGGTAGCACAGCAAGTAAGAGCACCGGCTCCAGTGTTGAGAAGACCTGGAGATCGAATCCCGGGCTCGGACACTCAGCACCACACCCAGAAATAACTGGCCGTGTAACCTTGAGCAAGTTACTTAACCTTGATTGCTTAAAAATTAAAAAAAAATAAAAAAAAAAGAATTGGCAATTTTCCAAATGGGTTAACAGAATGATCTAATAGTTAAGAAAAGGCACCTGGGACTTTCATGTTTCATGACAGTTCACCATGAATTTTACAATAGTTTTGGAATTCAGAAACTAAGAACCAAGCAGTATTAACTTTAACCTCGTTCAAAAAATAATTGCTTATTTCCTTATATCCACTTCCATTACTTTTTAAAAAGAGAGACATATCTATGCCAAGATGAGTGATCATTTTGTTTTACTGGAAGACTGTGTTGAACACACAGAACAAGTTAGTTGTCAACTTTGTTGAAAGTTACAGGGTGGGGTAGGAATATAATGTTTAGATAAGGTCTCTGCCATCAAGATATCAATTTGAAGTAAATATCATAATAATGCAACCATATATATTGTGATGACCTTATTCTTTCCTTGTACTGAAGTTTGTCTCTGATATATATATATATATATATATATATATATATATATATATATGTATTCATAGAGTTCTGTACATGTAAAATTCTATTTACCTGGAATTTTCACACCCATAATAATTTTATACACTTAAGTTTTATGTATGTCATATTTTTTTTAAATACCTGATATCAGAATTTCATTCTAAAATGCATGGAGCAGTAAAGATGCCATAGAATCATCGATTTAACAATACTAATAGTGAAAATAGCTAACAACTATAGAGTTATCTAAGGTTTACAAAGCACTTTGCCTATTATATTACTTCATTCTATCGTCACAAAATTTGGAGAATTAGATATTTTTGTTATCCCCAATTTGTAGATTAGCAAATTGAATCTAAAAAAATTAACAATTTAACTGGGCCTTACAGATAATTAGTATCTGATGTGCAATTCAATCTTAGGTCTTCTTGACTTAACATTTTATTCACTATGCCAAGTTGCCTCTCTACTAGCTTTTCATCTAGAATTGGGAGCATCTTCACAGACAAGGTAATTCAATTCCTCTCTTTTTACAGATGAAGGAAATAAGGTACATGGAAATTAAGGCCCAAGGAAAGACACTCCGGGACACTTTGCTTTAACTCTTTAACTCATCTGTCCTGGGGCTTATTTGAAAGAGGCATATTGGCAGGTGATTTGAAAAATGGGAGCCATAAGGATTCCCAGGTGAAGAATGGATGTGGGTTCTACAGAATATTTGTTAAATGTCATTAGCTTATTCTGAATGGTGCCGACCATCTAGATTTTCCCCACCCACTGTATTTCTGAAAACTGGATTAAGAAGGAAGGAACTGTGGATTTTCTTAGTGTAGATTTCTCATCCTTTCAGCCAATATGGTCTGCTTTCTGATCTAGAGGTGCAGTGACAATTGGTCAACATTATATCATTAATATCGTGGTATACATCAATGCCTTCAGGAAGGGAGATCTCTCCTCACAGTAATATAGCATCAGGAGGGAGAGTTCAGGCAGCCCTGGGAAAGGACAGTGAAAGTACAGTAGAATGCTTTCCAAATGAAAGCAAATGGCTCCTGACTATTCTCAACTACAGGAATAAAGAAACAAGCATTGGTGGCAGGTGGTAACCTTGTACCATTGAATTTGGACCTTGGCTACTTGTTCTGCATCATTGATAACAAGGTCAGGGACAGCTGAAACGATGGGAAAGAAAACTTTTTTTTCCACTAACTGAGTGTACTCTGAGCAACCAAGTTCATTAATCTATTTTAATCATTGAAAGATAGACTTGCAAAGGGAATTAGTATCAGACAGTTTTTGAGCTACCTTCATTTCTGTTACTAAAGAAGAAATCTATTTCACCTCCTGGGTAGCCAATACTGTTTTCAATTCTTTTTTCCCTTTGAAATTTGTAATACATGTGTACTAATGTCCTCTCCCTCACTGCCAATGTTGTAAGCCATAGAGAGTGAAGGAAGCTCCTTGTTCCACCTAGGTAAATAGAACAGGTTAAGGCAATTATTTCAGGGTAGGATCATGAACCTCTTATGTGACTGGGGCCTTGGGAAAGATTTTACTTCAGCTTTAGGCTTCCTTGAACAAGAAGTGGGAGGCAGTGTTTCCAATTTTTTTTTGTTGTTGTTTTGGGTGTTTATTTTGATTCTTGGGGCTGCAGGGGTGATCGAAGGAAAGTAGTACTTTCCCTGCACTGCTAAAAAAAGTCCTGGGGCACTAAAAATACTTGTGTTATCCTGCCAGACTCTGACCAGAAATAAAGAATCAAAAGACTTTTAATTTTACCAGAATTTTCTGGTAATTTAATTATCAACTAGTTTCTAATTCCTCAGGAGAATTTTCTCTCCAAAGCTAGTTTGGGAAAAGTTTGCACCATTCCTTTGGGGTCCACAGAAGGATGCCTAATTTATTCTGGGGTCTCAGGGAAACTGCTTGCATCATAGTTCCTAACTACTATTTTTTTATGAATATCACTTCTTCAATAAAACTTACTTGCTATGCTATCTTGTGATGACCTTCTTCTTTCCCTGTACTGAAGTTTGTCTCTGAGCCTTTGTTAAAATTTCATGCACACTTACATTCAGTAGTCAAGCTGGGAGACTAAAAATATGTGTCTGAAATTTGTGAAAGTAGAAGCAAGTTATCCCTAGAAAGTACTGACATAAAAACTGGCACCTCTGTAACTCCCTGTTCTTTGTTCGTCAAGTTTGGGTGTTGCCAATTTCTGATATTTGGAATCTGGTAAAGAGAGAGCATCACTTCAGGAGGCAAGGGAGTGATTCTCTCTTTGTAACAAAGCATAAAATCATCTGGAACACAGACTCTGGAAGAAGGACAGCAGGATGTTTTTTTTTTGTTGTTGTTGTTGTTTCATATCCCTAAAATGCAGGCTCTTGAATCCTTCCAAACTTCAAAGGGAAAGAAAATGTATCTCAGTAGAGTGAGTATTGATCTATTCACGTATCAGTAAAGCACTAGTCATTATAAACATAGGAAGGAAGAAAATGCTTCAAGAGATTTCATGTTAAAATATGATACAATTTCTAAATAAGAACTTTTACAGATAAAAAGAGGACAAAGGGGAGGGCTTAAAATGAACTCAAAATTCTTGCAAAGTGGAGATGCAACAAGAGATGTTCCTAGTACAATACAGAGGAAATTGATGCTCAATTTTTTGAGCTATGTTCAACTTTTCCCAAGAAAGCATACATTTAGCACTTTCATCAGTTCCCTTTTATCTGACTCTCTCTGTTCACACCACTCAGCTCAACTGTCCATCTGATGAGACGGCAATGGTGTTGTGACAGAGAATGTGCAACGAAAGTGGAAGGTTTAGCAGAGTAGAAAATTGTCCTCCAGTGAGGGCAGAAACTGAAATCTTATATAATGGAGATATTGTCCAACACTGCAATCATTATATGTTTAAATATCTGAGAATATTATTTTTATGTAACCTTTTACAATTAGCATTTGCATTTTATATCAATATTATTCCCCCTATGAATGGAGTCTTTATGGCAATTTAAACATCATTTTAAGGCAATTCAAAGTTTATGGGGGAAATGTGTTCCTTAAAAGAAATAATTAAAAAAAATAACATTTCTGTTGTGTTGATGTCATAATGGATTTTGACTAGAGAAGAGATTTTCTCTAACATTTTACTCTCCACATATCCTCTAAATTTGAGATTCTTATTGTTGAATCAACCAATTTATAGAAACTAATAAACTGTTGCAAAGAGTAACTGTAAATTTAAATGACCTGCTAA
Source organism: Petaurus breviceps papuanus (assembly GCF_028583685.1). Classification (NCBI taxonomy): domain Eukaryota; kingdom Metazoa; phylum Chordata; class Mammalia; order Diprotodontia; family Petauridae; genus Petaurus; species Petaurus breviceps. The sequence goes on along the minus strand of NW_027185863.1, from coordinate 24,447,491 downwards.
AATTTGTAAGATTGATAATGCATATGCTTTGACATTTTTGCTAGGGCTGGAGCAGAACTAAATAGCCAATGTTTATCTCAAATTTGCCCATCTATAAACCATTATATATGGGACTAATTATTCAACTTCATTTAACTAAAGTATCACCGGTATAAGCTGTCAGACATCTTTATCACAACTCCTACTTCAACTCAGTGTTAGCATCCCCAGAGTTTAGTTAGTTTCATCTGCAACTCAAGGTTGTAAAGATAGTTCTGAGAGATTGTCTAATGTCATTTGGTGGAGTGTCAAACAATGTATTTCCAGAAAGAATTAGATTTTTTTAGGAAGTGAGTTATTGTATAATGAAGTATGATAAAAATTTGATATGAAACTTATCTTTTCTTTCCTGAAAGTCTTTGGTATACTCTTCTAAAAGTACAAGCAGAGATCAGGGTAAAGTGGGCACAGGCTTAGCAAGCAGAAGTGGCAAGCATAAATTCACAGTTGTTTGATATTTGTGGTCACTTTCATTTATAGGTTACTAAAATTTACCTTGGGTATAATGTAATCTATTTCCTGGGCTCTTTTGGAAAGCCATGAATTCAGTTAGTCCATGCCTTGCAAAGATGTTTACAGTATTGCCAAATGATCTCAGGTACCTGCTTAGGGTACTGATGGGAAAATTGAAAGCGCAGCATCTCCAGGTTGAAGAGATTGGTGTTTGCAGGGAAACACATTTAACCTGGTTCAAGTCTGATGCCTCTTCTTTCCTCCAACTTCCCTCTTAAAGACAATTATCAACTTGATTTGCTAGAAAGATGCATATTCTATTTCCCTGAAAGGTGTCCTCATTCTAACTAAATTGAAACCTTTATAAAAGTGGCAGAATGGTGAAACCCTCCAGCACAATTGAATAGATTTCTTTTCTGGTAGCATTTCTTAATAAAATGCTTTACAAAGACTTTGTCTAAAGCCTTTAATTGATTGATTGAGAGGGGTTTCACATAAATAAAGTATGAAGTTAAAATGGGAGGGGTGGTTACATATCTACCCTAAAAATATTTTATTTTCCCCCATATATTCATCTTTAAATGTGCTTTTTGTTACCTACTCATTTTAGCTTTTAATTTATTTGAACATTCTTTTACAAATTTTAGTTCTGAATTCTCTATCACCTTCTTAACAATTTTTCTGCCCACTGAGAAGCCAAGAAAAATGATATCAATTAGTTAATCACATGAAGTCATGTAAAATATATTTCCTTATTAACTTTATCTTAAAGACAGCAAAAAATAAACATATGAAGCAAGAAAATTATGTCTTGATTTGCACTCAGAGTTCATCAGTTCTCACTCTGGAAGTGGATACCATTTTTTCACAATGAGACCTTTGGAATTTTCTTGCACCATTGTAGCTAAGTCTTCCTCATTATCACATTGTTATTACTGGACACAATGATCTTCCGGTTTTTCTAACTTTACTTTTCATCAGTTCATATATGTTTCTACATGTTTTCCCCCCTCAAAATCACCCATTCTTCATTTCTTATACTGCATCACAACATATTTAGCCATTACCCACTTGATGAGTATCCCCTTAATTTCCAATTCTTTGCCACTGCAAAAAGAGCTATAAATATTGTTCAACATAAAGGTCCTTTTACTTTTTTTTCCCTTTGCTTTCTTTGGACTACAGATCTAGTAAAGATATTACTAAGTAAAAGAGTAGGTACAGTTTAATAGTGCTTTGGATACAGTTCCAATTTGATCTCTGGAATGGTTGAGCCAATTCACAACTCCACTTATTAGCTCATTCCTTTTTCCTAATCCTCTCTACTATTGTGATTTAGGTAATTTTCATATGACTACAAAATGGCTATTTATCTTCGATTTCTTTTTCTATAACCTGCCTTTTCATATCTTTGTGTGTGTGTGTATTCTGTTCTTTTTGAATAAATTTTATAAGAGTAAGGTTCAAATATTACCCATCATCCCTCCACTTTGTCCTCCAGTATAAAAGCTCTTCCTGGCTTACCTCTTTTATCATGAGAAAAATTTCCCGATTTTACATTTGCCTTTCCCGTTTCCCACCGCATCCCTTTTCACATAGTCTTATTGTGAATATTGATATTATTTTGGAGATCTTCCCAACAAAGCAACCCAAGCTCAAGCCCCTCATCTGCGTAGGTTCCTTCTAATAGCCATTACAATGTTCAGGCTTCTAGGCATTAAACGCATCATCTTCTCACATAGGACGCAAATATTTTGATTGTATGTGTTCTCTTGCGGTGATTCGTTACTGCGCGTCTTTTCATGCTTCTCACAAGTATTGTTTCTGTGTCAAATGTTTCATCACCTTTAGTCTTTTTTTTTTTTTATTTTTAAGCAATCGGGGTTAAGTAACTTGCTCAAGGTTACACGGCCAGTTATTATTTCTGGGTGTGGTGCTGAGTGTCTGAGCCCGGATTCGATCTCTAGGTCATCCCGACACTGGAGCCGGTGCTCTTACTCGCTGAGCCACCTGGCTGCCCCTAAGCAATCGGGGTTGAGTAACTTGCTCAAGGTTACACGGCCAGGTGTTTCTGGGTGGGTGCTAAGTGTCTGAGCCCGGGATTCGATCTCCAGGTCTTCTCAAAACTGGAGCCGGTGCTCTTACTTGCTGTGCTACCTGGCCACCCCACACCTTTAGTCTTTTCATCAAGAATGCTTGAATTTCCTTTATTTCATTAAATATTTCCCCCAGATGGATTGTATTGAGTTTTGATAAATAATTTAATCTTGAATGCCATTCTGACTTCTTTGCCTTCTAAAATATCATATTTTAAGCAGTTTGCTCCTTTTTGAGGAAGCTGCTAAATCTTTTGTAATCTTGACTTTGGCTCCATGAATTCAGTTGTTTCCCTCTGGATGCTTGTGCTATTTTCCCCTTTCCCTCAGAACTCTGGAATATTGCTAAAATATTCCTTGGAGTTTTCATTTTGGGATCTCCTTTAGGAAGTGATAAATGGATTTTTCAATTTTTGTTTATCTTCTGGTTCTAAGGTTTTAAGGAAGTTTTCCTTAATAATTGAAATATAATGCTTTTTTTTGGCGGGGGGGGGGGGTAGAGCCAAGATGGCAGAACAGAAGCATTAACTTTTCTAGCTCCTCCATGAATCCCCTCACTAAACTTTAAAAAGTAAAGCTAATCAGATTTTAGAGTGTCAGAATCCACTTGGAGACAGAGCATGGCAGAATCTAGCCCAGGAAAGTGCCCATATGGGTCGGAGCAGGGGGAGTGTGGAACACATGGGGGATTCATCAGCCTGAACTAGAAAGGAGACTACAGCAGAGAGAGAAGGAGCCCTGACCAGCAGACAGGCCCACCCTAAGGGTGATTTGCAGCCATCTCAGGAGCATCTAACCACTGGACAGGAGGATCCATCAGAGGTGGGTAAGAGAAAGCACAGGGCTCACAGTAGAGACAGCAGCTTCTGCTGGGGCTATCAGCCCACAGCCTGGAAGTTTAAAAATTGCCTTCTTGATTTTCCAGGGGCCATGATGGCAAAGTAACTCTAGCTGCTCATATGCACCCTCCCTGACCTAGAAATCCCAGAGATAGATGTCCCACCCAGAGTAAAATCCTAAATTAGCAAAAATTGCCTCAGGCTTAGGAGCCACAGAGAAAAGGTGTAACTGAGGCAGTAAGGAGTCTGAAGGGAAGGGTCAGAACAAAACCCACCTCACCTGACAAAAATGGCTCCCAAAACCTAGGGCCATCAAGTGCTAACAACAGAAGCCCAGGTGGACCTCAGCACTACAAGGGGAATCTGAAGACATCAGCTCTGCTGGCCACCACCTGCTGAGCCTGCCTGAGCTGTAACCCAGCGGTATAGAGGCAGAAATATGAAGGGGCCAGACCACCCCTCCCCAACATGTTACTCTGTGAGCCTCAGGGTAACTCAAAGGAAACATTGAGAATCCTGACATTGGCCTCAGTCTAGACACCCAGAGGATACAGCACACAAAGCCAACAACAAGGCCCTTAGCTCCCAGCCTGAGAAATTGAGAAATAGGAAATTGCAATGGTAAGGAAGGAAGCTGAGAATGAGAAAAGGCAAGGCAAGAAAATCGATCAGAGCTTATTATACCAAGGAAGAACAACTAAACACAAAGGACAACATGGACTCTATACTCACACCTGAGTAAGAATGAAGTATGAAATGGTCTCAAGCCCATAAAACATTCTTGGAGGAGCACAAGAAAGATTTAAAAACCCAAATTAGAGAGGTAGAAGATGAATTTAAATATTCAGTGACCAAATTGGAAAACCGTCTCACTGAAGAAAACAAATCCTTAAAAAGGAAATTTGTGACCTAATTAGAGAAAATGCCTCCCTAAAAAAAAGGACCTTCAAAAATTGATCAAGGAAAATAATTCACTAAATATTAGAATCAATCAAACTGAAGCTCAGGACTCTATGATCCACCAAGAGTCAATAAAACAAAACATGAAGATTGAAAAATTAGAAGTAAACATTTCACTGGAAAAACAATTGACCTGGAGAACAGATCCAGGAGAGATAACCTAAGAATTATTGGTCTACTGGAAAGCCACAATGAAAAAAAGCAGCCTGGACAACATCCTCCAATAAATTGTCAGAGAAAACTGTCCTGAAGTTCTAGAATCAGAAGGTAAAATAGCTATTGAAAGAATTCACCAGACTCCTCCTGAAAGAGATCCCAAATTGAAGACTCCAAAAGATATAGTAGCCAAATTCCAGAATTACAGGGTTAAGGAGAATATACTGCAAGCAGTGAAAAATAAATAATTCCAATATCATGGAGCTACACTCAGGATTAAACAAGACCGAGCAGCTTCCACATTAAAAGATCAGAGGGATTGGAATTTGATATTTCATGAGGAAAAAGAGCTAGGACTGCAACCAAGTATCAACTACCCAGGAAAACTGAGCATAATCTTTCAGGCAAGGAGATGGTCATTTAATGAAATAAGGGATTACCAGATTTTTCTGATGAAAAATCCAGAGCTCAATGAAAAAATTGATCTCCAATTACAAGACTCAAGAAAGATATAAAAAGTTAAACAAGGAAAACACTCATTCACACACACACACATGCACACTCAAGCACACATGCACGAAATTTGGGATGCACCAAAAACAAACTGTTTATATCCCTATATGAGAAGATGATCCCTGTCAATATTGAAATTTATATGATTATCACAACCTTTAAAACATATATACATATATTATAGAGACTGTGGGTATAAATGAACTAATCAGATAATTTAAAAAACACACTTATTAAGTTGTTCAAAGGGATGGTAATGGGATAAAAGGAAAATATAAGGCAGAAAAAGGTAAATTAAGGCATACAAAGAGACATAAAGACATGCTATAGTAGAAGTGAAGGAGAAAGGGAGATGAACATCATTTGAACATCATTCTCATTGGTCCTTGTTCAAAGAGGGATCAACCTAGTCAATTAAGTTAAAGATTCTAACATGGAAAGATACAAAATCTCATTATAGTAGAGGGAAAGTAGGGAGGGAGAGGAGCACTGTATGAAAGTTACTCTCATTGGTTTGCAGTAAAAAGAGAGAATAGCTTACACTGATAAGTATAAAAATCCCTTGTACCCTATAAGCAGTAACAAGGGTAAGGGGCTGATAAGAAGGGGGGCAGTGGGTAAAAGGGAGGGAAATAGTAGCAAGAGAAAAGGATAGGTAAAGAAAAGGGCTTGCAGGGAGGGAATATTGAAGGAGGTTGTGGTCAAAAGTAAAACCGTTAAGGAGGGGAAGAGAGAAGGAGTAAACAAAAACATCAACAGGGGAGGGAATAGGATAGAGGGAAAAAGACAGAGAGTAATCATTACTGGGAATGTGAATGGGATGAACTCTTCCATAAAATGGAGCCAGAGAGAAGAATGGATTAAAAACCATAATCCTACAATATGCTGTCTACAAGAAACACATTTGAACAAGGGGGGAGGGTAAAGGTAAAAGGCTGGAGTAGAATATATTGCCCTCAGCTAAAGTAAAATAAAAACAGGGATAGCAATCCTTATCTCAGATAAAGCGAAAGCAAAATAGATCTAATTAAAAGAGATAAGGAAGGAAACTATATACTGCTAAAAGGCACCATGGAGAATGAAGCAGTATCATTACTTAACATATATGCACCAAGTAGAATAGCATCTAGATTCCTAGAGGTGAAGTTAAACTAATTAGAGGAATAAATTGATAGCAAATCTATACTAGTGGGGGAACTTAATTTCCCCCTCTCTGAACTTGATTCATCTAACCTCAAAATAAACAAGAAAGAAGTTAAGGAGCTGAATAGAATTTTAGAGAGGCTAGATATGATAGATCTCTGGAAAAAAAAACTGAATGGGGTTAAAAAAGATTATGCCTTCTTATCAGCAGTACATGGCACACAAAACAGAAATCAACCATGTACTAGGACATAAAACACTCACAACTCAGTGGAGAAAGGCAGAGATATGAAAAGCATCATTCTTAAACCATGATGAAATAAAAGTCATATGCAATAAAGGGCCATGGAAAGATAGACTAAAAACTAATTGAAAACTAAATAATTAAATTTTAAAGAATGAATGGGTCAAACAATAAATTATAGAAACAATCACTAACTTCATTCAAGAGAATGACAATAATGAGACAACATACCAAAATCTGTAGGGTGCAGCAAAGACAGTTCTTAGAGGAAGTTTTATATCCCTGAGTGCATACATGAATCAATTAGAGAAAAGGAATGTTGATGAATGGGGCAGGCAATTGAAAAAGCTAGAAAAAGGGAAAAAAAAGTAAAATCCCCAATTAAATGCTAAATTAGAAATTATGAAAACCAAAGGAGAGATTAATAAAATTGAAAATAAAAAAAGTATTGAGTTAATATATAAACCTAAGAGCTAGTTTTTTGAAGAAACCAATAAAATTGACAGAACCTTTATCAATATGATAAAAAAGAAAGAAGAAAATTAAATTATGAGAATCAAAAATGAAAAGGGTGAATCTACCTCAAATGATGAGTAAATTAAAACAATAATTAGGAATTATTTTGCCAAATTGTATGCTCATAAATTTGACACCCTTAGTGAAATGTATGAATATTTACAAAAATATAAGTTGCCTAGATTAACTGAAAAGGAAGTAAATTACTTAAATAACCCTATCTCAGAAAAAGAAATCAAACAATTCATCACTGAACTCCCTAGGAAAAAAATCTCCAGGGCCAGATGAATTTACTATTGATTTCTATTAAACATTTAAAGAGCAATTGATTCCAATACTCTACAAAGTATTGGGGAAAATTAGTGAAGAAGGAGTCCTACCTAATTCTTTTTATGGCACAAATATGGTACTGATACCTAAGACAGGAAGAGATAAAACAGAAAAAGAAAATTATAGACCAATTTTCCTCATGAATATAGGAGCAAAAATTATAAATAAAATATTAGCAAAAAGACTACAACAACTTATCACAAGAATAATACACTTTGATCAGGTAAGATTTTTCCAGGAATGTAAGTGTGGTTTAATATTAGGAAAACCATCAGTATAATTGATCATATCAACAATAAAAGTAGCACAAACCACATGATTATCTCAATAGATGCAGAAAAGACTTTTGACAAAATACAACATCCATTCCTATTAAAAACACTAGAACATATAGGAATAAATGGAGCCTTCCTTAAAATAGTAGGTAGCATCTATTTAAAGCAATCAGCAAGTATTATATATAATGGGGATAAGCTAGAAGCATTTCCAATAAGGTCAGGGGCGAAACAAGGGTGTCCACTATCAGCCCTCTTATTCAATCTGGTACTAGAAATGTTAGAAATATCAATTAGAGAAGAAAAAGAATTCAAGTTATCACTCTTTGTGGATGATATGATGGTATACTTAGAGAATCCTAAAGAATCAAATAAAAAAACTACTTGAGACAATAAATAAATTTGGCAAAGTCGCAAGATATAAAACAGACCCACATAAATGGTCAGCATTACTGCATATTTCTAATGAAATCCAACAGCAAGAGATAGAAAGAGGAATCCAATTAAAAGTTACTGTAGAAATTATAAAATATTTGGGAATCTACATAACCAAAACAAATTCAGGACATCTATGAACACAACTACAAAACAGATTTCACACAAATAAAGTCAAATCTAACTAATTGTAAAAAAAAAACAAAAAAAAAACATCATTTGCTCATGGCAGGGTCAGGCTGATATTATATATATATGAAAATTTTAGGTAAATTAAATTACATATTTAGTGCCATGCCAATCAATTTACCAAAAAAATTTACTTATAGAACTAGAAAAAATAGTAACACAATCAATTAGGAAGGACAAAAGTTCTATAATATCAAGGGAATTAATGAAAAAAAATGCTAGGGAAGGTAGCCCATATATACCAGATTTATCTGTATTATAAAGCATCATTCATCGAAACTATTTGGTACTGGCTGAGGAATAGAGGAGTGGATCAATGGAATAGACTGGGAAGACATAATTCAGCAATGATTATAGTAATCTACTGTTTGATAAACCGAAAGACCCCAGTTTTTGGGATAGGAACTGTCTATATGTTACTTCTCAAATTATCTTAAGCTAGAAAAATATCTCATTCTGTCCTTTCATTGCTTCTTCCACTTCAAAATTTGATTTGATGATTATTTTTAAGTTGTTTGGAGGGGAATTTGGGAAGAGCACATCTGGGTTGATTTGCATACTTTCCTTCTTTGTTCCACCCCCAAATTTGCTTTTGAATCACCTTTTTCCCTAGATAACAATTTTCTCTTTGCCAAATATAAGGAGAAGTGAAGTATAGATACAGTCCACTGAAATACTCCATAGTTTAATTCTAATAATTATGCATCTCTAATCAATGGATGTCTTATATATAGGTAAAGCAAAACAAAACAAAACAAAAACTCTTTCTCCTTTATTTCAAATGTCAGCCAGGCTTCTTTTATCAAATAGAATTCTTCTATTTCTCTTTACCTCATTTAATGTCATCAATATTTAGATTGTCTTTTTTTTTTTAAGCAATTGGGGTTAAGTAACTTGCTCAAGGTTACACGGCCAGTTATTTCTGGGTGTGGTGCTGAGTGTCTGAGCCTGGGATTCGATCTCCAGGTCATCCCAACACTGGAACTGGTGCTCTTACTCGCTGAGCCACCTGGCCACCCCTAAGCAATTGGGGTTAAGTAACTTGTTCAAGGTTACACGGCCAGGTGTTTCTGGGTGGGTGCTAAGTGTCTGAGCCCGGGATTCGATCTCCAGGTCTTCTCAACACTGGATCCGGTGCTCTTACTTGCTGTGCTACCTGGCTGCCCCTTAGATTGTCTTTTCAGAAAATTTGCATTCATGATATTTTGTGATTGGTTTGGCTACCAATGAATCTGAGTAAATCTTTTCTGGATATAATATCTTAGCTTATTAATTAGGATTCAATTGTGGGTGCTCATTGGTAAATGAACATGAATGTTCAATGATGTATATCACTTTGGTTTTAAAGGCATAAGATTCAGAAAACATAATATCAAGGAAAGTTTTTTTTTTAGAATGAATAATGTCTAATTTTTGTCTACTGCCCTTTTTTTATTACTGATAGATCTGAATTTGTGTAAGCATAAGGCAGGGAAAGAATTTGAATTGTCCAGCATAAATCTGATTCTCTTTCCCTCCTCTAGACCTACTGAGCAACATTTATCACATGACACTTTTCTACGGGACAGTAGAAAATTCTGCATGTCATTTGAAATGCCTACTTTATTTGCATGTATATTTTTGGTATTCTAACTAATATAGAAAATGAGTTTTTGCCCTTCAATCCATTACTTTTTTAGTTTCAGAAATGATAACTAAGAAAGTGAGATAACCAAGTTCTGTTAAAAGTAACATAAATTTAAGCTCATTATACTTAAATATTTTAAGGAAATATTATGTAAATTTGTGTGTGTGTCCTATCTACATATATTTATGGTATTCTACACACCAGCGCTCAGTCTTTATGGATTATTATATTTTAAAAAATGAAAGAAAACAAAAGGAAAACAGGAAAGGAAATTATAGAAAAGAAAAAAAAAAACATGAGTAGTCAAATAGCCAACTTTCTGGACATCATCATATTTCAAATCACCCAGGTCAGCAAACTATCCACTTAGTTGTCAAATCTTCCCATTTGCTTCATTGTAACACTTCTCAAGGCCATCCTTTTCTGTCTACTCATATAGTCATCAAACCACTTCAGTTCACCATCATCTCTCACATGAATAATTAAATCCCCTGCCTTAAGTCTTTCCCCACTCCAATTCCTCTTCTACAAAGCTGTCAAAGTGATTTTCTGAAGCATAGATCTGACCATGTCACTTCCCTTCTCAATAAACTCAAGTGGTTCCCTAATGCCACCAGGAATAAATAGAAATTCTTTTTTTTTTATTCAAAGCCCTTTACCACCATATAAAAGAAGGATCCAGATAACTAACTATAAAATTCATGCAAATCAATGCACCCCCTGAGCTTGTTGTTTTTTCTTCAGTCCCAGCAAGGAATTTTTGTCAAAGAACATTAAAAAAGTTATGTAATGTGACTTGCCTTGGCATGCTCACATTTCCTAAGATGCAGTTTCCCTATATCCCTTGCCCTGTGGGTCAGGGTTGCATTCTTTGATTGCATATATAGATGGAAAGGCTGTGTCTTTCAAACTTTCAAAACTGAAGTCGTCTTTCTTTTCTGGCTCATACATTTTTCCTGTACATTTCACATTTTGCTCATGCCAAGGGCATTGAAGCTATGAACTTGACTGAGAGGGGACATGCCACCCTTTATGACCTCTCTGAGAAATAGGGTTGGGAATATTAATTCTGTTTCTGAGCTTTGTCATTTGGCCTTCCTAATATTAGGTTCCATGAGCAGCGATCCCAAAGGAATTAAGAGCTTTAGTGATGTGGGGTCCAATTGGAATAAAGGAAACAAGGGGACAAAAATTCCTGTACCTTTGACTCAGAGATTGCCTTAGTTATGCAAATATCCAACCTGGTGTTTGATACAAAGAAAAAAAAAGCTCTATCTGTGTGCCTGTGTGTGTCTGTGTATATGCATATGTATATGTATGTATATGTATATGAATACATATATATATGAGTATTCCCTATTGACAAATTCACCTGAAGTTCTTATTTTTATGAATATATTGAACTCTACATTCTGTTTTATGTATATGTATATATATATATATTTATGCTTACCTTTCTTATTTTCTTACATATGCTTTTTAGAATTTCTAGTCTACTTCAACTTTAGTACCAACTTTTACTTGAGGTATTTCTCCCATTTTATAATATCCTCTCTCTAATCCATATTTTGTGTGTGTATAGTATATTGTAATGCCAAGCAAAGGCAACTTACAAGGTGCAAAATACCAGTATAGCCTCTCTCCATTTTATTCAGTGACAAATTAAGAACAGAGAAAATCAAAATACAGCATTCACCAAGTGTCATTCAATAATTTCCAATTACTACTCCACTGCTGGGCAGTACATTGATTTAGTCAATCCCAAAGGCCCTCTTCTCAAATGGAGATTAGTTTTGAATCATAATCATAGTACATTCATTTGGTTAGTCACAGAGCACAAAAAAAGTAAAAAAAATTCCCACCTATGGATCAAAACTGAATTACAATGAACATCAGTTAACACAAAACACCTTCTCAGAAGGGGCAGTAGAGAGCACAAAGGCCATCTACACCTGAGTTACAACAAGGTTTAGATATCTTCACAGTATTGAATACCCAAAGAGAGGTCTTTTCTTCATCTTGGCCAGAGGCAAATTCTCTTCAATCTCTGTTCCTGGGGAGACAAAGCTTAACAAGGCCACAAGATACACTATTAGTGTCCTCATTAATTCATTCTCTGTCTGCAGAACAGTTCTAGGACCCCTGAAAATATTAGCAAGACCCTTTTCCAGGATTTCTGTAAACATACAAGTAAAGCCTTCTTCAGGGCTTCTGAATCAACAGCAAGGTTCCAGAACATCTGCAACAACAGCATTGTCCTTCAACTGCAAAAGAATCTGGCAAAGCAACATCAAAACAGACAGACAAAGTACCAACATCACAGCCATGTCTCTTTAGTCCTTGGCAACTCTGGGTTGCAGCTCTCAAAAGTCCTGGGCAGCTCAAACTGCCCCTCAGCAATCCTCTCTCTCTCTCTCTCTCTCTCTCTCTCTCTCTCTCTCTCTCTCTCTGTCTCTCTTTCTACCTCCAAGATGCTGCTTCCAAAAATTCTTCTGCCTCTCTTCCCCTGCATGTGCCTCTCCAAATCCAAGACACCAGCTCCTCCCAGTTCAGCCCTCTCTTTTCAAGTCAATAAGTCCATCCCACAAGTGGGATTCAAAAGCTCTGGGTTTTAACATTCAACCTAAAAACCAAGCCAATAAAGGGGATCTTTAAATTTCATTGCTATTACATATGTGTGCATATGTATATATGCATGCATGCATGCATGTATGTATATTTATATATGTATACATAAAATCTCTCTTGATAGAATGTTACCTTAAAATAATGGCTATTTCAAAAATTATATCCCTAGGGCCTAGTAGAATGTCTAGCACAAAGTAGACACTTAAGAAACATTTTTAATTAATTGACTGAAATAGAGAATGCTGATCTTCAGATGACTTGTAATGAACATGCATTTAAAGGTCTGAATTCAGTGCTTTTCTGGGTTGATACATACACACTATATCGGGAGTTCTCAATTGGACATTTTTTTTTTAAAGTTGTTAAGATAACCTTACCATAGCTGGCATTCTTTTGCCATGGCTTTTGAAAATACAGTCAAACCCACAGTATGAGTTATCAGCATAAAACATGTGTGAAGCATGTCTGTAGTATAAATTTCGAGGGAGCCATCTTTTTCAATAATTATATTTAGGATGTTTTCCTCAAAATTTCAAAGCCTGATGCATCACCAAACATTCTGATTCACTGAATATTGTATTTTAGGGAAAAAAATCTGTATATTTTAAGGATTAAATATATGACTTAGAAAGATATTTGTTGAATAAATCCCTGGGATAAACTAGAGAATGCATGGACACAAAGTGTTCAGGATGGGCAAGCATGGGCTATGAGCCCTCTGTCACCCTAGATGAAATGTTCACATGGATGAGAAGTTTAAGGATTTGAATATCTCTCTGTTGCTGGTGACCTGCACTTTTCAAATTTTCCACTGGGTTTAAAAAGTCCCCCAAATATGCATGCTTTTTTTTTTTATTACTTTGCTATTTTACCAAATCCAAGAATAGAAGGGCATATAAAGTTCACTTCATGCCAGTGGTTGACCAACCATCTATTTCCTTGTCACTGTTATTATGACAGCAAGCTTATGTGGGGTGGTTAATATGGCTGTGGGAGCCATACTTTTCCCATTATTTTAATCAAAATTGCTACAAAGAATAAATCAGGGTGGGGAGAAATGAGAGAGGTTGTCTACTGACCATAGTTCAGGGCTGTCAAAAGAAAAGAAAAACTGGTTAAATTGGCACCACTCAAATTCACCACCAACTACTCTAGCTTCAATTTACCAGAGAAAATAATGAATCTAAAAGACAAACCAACCAAAATGATAGAGTGCGTATGGATGTAAGCTGCTACCTGAGTTATTGTCATAAAAATAGCTATGTATCTGATGTTTTACTCTTTTCAAAATGAAGTAGCCTAATAGCTAGGTTACAAAGACTGTAGACATAGAAATTTGTAGCATTTTAATATGTCTTGTGTGTGCATTAACAAAAAGTTTCTCAAGTGAATAATTGAGTCTATGCATTACATATTCATCTTAGATCAATATATCAAGGATCTGTGTAAATCGTAGTACTGTAAGTGTAAGAACTATCTTCCACCATGTATCATAATCCACATGTAAATTAAGGGAGACCATAAAGTTCCTCTGGGCTTTTAACTAAGCTGTTCCTGATGCCAACTTCAGCATTTTCTCAACTACTAGGCTTTAAAATTACTGACCAGTTATCAAGGTGCTCATCCAGAATACGTTTAATGACTACCACAACTCTTCTGGTATTGTGTAGGTACTGTAGATCCAAAACTTCACATTATAACCTTTGGCTTTTTGAATCCAACATTTTTTAGCATGGTGAATCCCATGGTAGAAAAGGTCAACTCTATTATTCTTGTCATCTAAGCTTTCTAAGATGAAATTAAGCATTTTTATGACATGGTAAATGTGTTAATATGCTGACACAAGATCTTATTAAATGATACCTTAGTGTGCTGGGGGGAAATACTGGTCCTCTTGTGCAATAATTCATGCATTTTCAGAAGCTGATGAAAGAATTACTCAAAGAAGTCATTGATTTGGAATTTTCTGAAGAAGATTGAATACCATTTTACTTTCTTTGGAGGCAACATGTTACAGTGAAATGAGTCCCGGATCTGAAGTCAAAGAATCATATTCAAGTTCCATTTTTTTTTTCTTTTTAACCATGGGTAAGTCACTTCACTTGCCTAAGTCTTATTTTACTCATTTGTAAAGAAAAGGTATTGAATTTCAGTTCTAAATTTCTGATCTAATGACTAAGCATACAGACATATAAAAGAATACTATTTTATCTGAATAAATATTTGCTGTTTTTGGAGTGCTCAGTGCTTTGCAAATAATTGTCTCATTTCAGCCATCAAAACCTCAGTAGTGTAGATCAGTGGCAGGAATCAAATTTAATCCCATGGCTCTTTCAGTAAGAGTAAAGCAACGGTGTTGCCTATGATTCGAATGGATTTATTTATGATGATCAGTCCAAATACAAACCTAAATAAAAATTGGGAAGTTTGTGCAAGTTACTCTTTTATATATGCCCATATGCTCTTTGCATTCCCAACCTTTTTTGATACTTATGTTTCTCTCATTATTTGTCAACTCCTTCCTAATGGGTTGTTAGTTGAAAAGATTTAAGATGTTCTTTCTTTTGAGTTTATTTATATTTTGACAGGATATTTCCTAAGGTAAAACATCATTTCGGAATAAATCAGATTAATCTTTAAAGCCCAAAACTGGTAAGCACCTTTACAAAGATACAGTAGGTATAATGTACATACATGTACTTACATACATGTGTAAAGCATTTTTTCCCAGAACTCAGAAATCCCATTGATTAGATAAGAGCATAATAGCCAGGAATTACAGAGATACTTAAAAGATTTCATACTTGATCTCATCAATTGGCTTTTTCCTCAAAGATAGCTTATTTAAGGCATGTTGGTATTTATTGGATTTTATTTTTGTTATTGATAGCAATTAAAGCTGTCAGCAATTTTTTTATGTATACCTAAAGCCTAAGAAATATTCCAGTCATTTCAGAGATTATTTTAAGTGTGGTTCATATAATTAAGATTAAAATTTAGAATATGGCTTCTTAACCTGGGAGTTAATTAAACTTGGTAAATATTGCCTTGAAAAAATTGCTTTGCTTTTCCCAGCAAGGGATATATAATATCCCAATACTCCCTAGCTCCCAGACCTTCTATTTCCTTCATTTCAGTTCTTGCCATCTGAAGGTAAGATGGCAAGAACTGAAATGAAGGAAATAGAAGTTATCCACC
>NW_027185863.1:24415755-24431450 GCF_028583685.1 Petaurus breviceps papuanus | reverse complement strand
TATATATACTCATTCAAAAGTCATTTACTGAGATGACAAAATAAAAATAGTTGTTATAAAACATTCACCTCAGAGGGCTAAGGTAAACTTTACCAGAGAAAACTAATGTCATTGAAAAGAAAGAACATAGATTTAGAATGCACTCGTGATCAGAAACAAACCTGTAGCTATGGCATCATGTCTTTAGTAACATAGGCCTGTTATATCCTCATTCTACTATCACTTGAATGCAGCAGCTCTGCTCGTTGAAACTGTCATCTCAGTATCTCGACTTGCTGGTTTCTTCTGGCCAAGTCCCAAAACTTATGGTTAATTTACCTTTTAGTTTTAAATACGTAGCTCTCTTCTCAGTCACCAGGGTTCTTGCTATTTACTTGAATCTTCTATTCGCTACATATTCTTTTGGTGTCTCTCCAGTTCTTTGCTATAAATAAAGAGGTCTCATTGCAACCATTTAGTTCCCCTGTCTTCGGACCTTTCAGCCAATGTCTCTGTAGTTTTTTTCACATTTATTCATGTCATTATTATCTTTTCTTCATGTTAATAATTTGCTTTTCCCTCTCATTTGCTGCACAGCATCTCAACTAGAGTGGACTTCAGAGATTATTCACTTCACTTCCTCCCACAACTAGAAATTCCTCTATCATATCCCCAACAAGTGATTACCCAGTCTTTCTCCAAGGACTGCCAATTATGGGAAGTCACCTCTACAAGAAGCCCATACATTTTTTTTTCTGATATTTCAAATTGGGAGGAAATGTTTCTTTATTTCAAATTGAAATATGCCCTTTTCAGCTTTTATTTATTGCTTCAATCTCTAGGAGCCCACTATACAAATCTAATATCTAATCCATGTTGACAGTACTTTAAATTTATGAAGATGGTGGTCATCACCCCCAAAATTTCTCTCCTTTAGTATACACATATTAGGTGCTTCAAAAAAAGTGTGGCATCCAGAACTAAACTCAATATCCAGCTGTTTGTGCAGAATGATAATCCAAGTGGGTAAAAAAAAATTCCCCCTTTAAGTTAATAATATATTTCGCTTATTCTCTAGTCTTCCAAATATTTTTTTTTAGATTTTTACTTTGATATACAACTTGTTTCTTATACCAGCTGGCTTAGAGACATATGATAAATTAATAAGGATGTCATCTAGTCATTCGTGAAAACTGTTGGTGAGAATGTTTAATAGCCAAGGGCCAAAGCAGATAACTGCATCACTCCATTATTTTTTTTTCTTTATGACAATGATACATTAAGTGCACTATGGTCTATATCATATTTCTGTATTGTCTACAATGTTGTATGTATAAGTGACATTTTAAAGGAAGGGAGTAGGGCAGTGAGTATGGAATAATTGGTTATTGTCAAAGTCATACTAGTTTTAATAGATCATCATTTCTGTTTGTAAATATTTACCCAGCATCCCTTTGATAGTATTTTAAAGTGTTTACCAGGATTCACCTTAAACCCATCAAGCCTAACCAATTATCTTATCCTTTAGCTTTTTAAAATTTCGTTTTGCTATCATTTTATTTACATCATTTTTGGTAATTGACCTCTTCTATACCCTAACCAGAAAGTTGTTCTTTCTATTTTAGTTTAAAATAGAAGAAAAACAAAAATGAAATAAGTGTGACGTTAATGTCAAACATTATAAGTAATATCCTCTATCTGTAGTTCCCCACTCTGCAAAGAGAAGAAAGGACTTCTGCAAAAAACTGGACTATATACTTCAGAAAGATATTAGAACGAAATTGAAAATAAGAACATTGATTATTTTGCATGTAAAATGGAATAAAATGGCCAATTTGCTATTTGAATGTGCATTTTGAACTTAAGTCATGTAGGTTAGCTGTAATACCAATTTTGGCCTACCATAATATAATCCTTGCTTAGAGTGTTGGCTACTTAAATGGAAGGGAAGGGGAAACATTAAAGAGAGTATAGATATAGTGAAAATATATATATCATTTATAAATTGGATATTGACAAAGAACAAAATAATTTTAATAATTGTACTATTGCCCACAGGCAATCCCAGGGCTGCTGCTAACTTTTAAATTCAAAATTTATGCCTAGTGAAATAGGATTTTTAAAAATTTTTTATAAAATAAAATATTGTCAATTTAATAAGAAAAAATTTTGATAGAGTTCTAGATCTACAGAACCCATAGAATGACAAAGAAACAAATCTCTAGCCCAAGACAACCTAGAAGGCCAACAAGAAGGGTCTATCAGTCTGGGCTGAAAATGGAGCAAGATGGGGCAGTGGAGGTGGTGGCGAGGATGGAGGCAGTGGTGAGGATGGAGGCCAGTGGTGCCTTCCAGAGCTCCAGGCCCACAGACTGTGAGGGGATCAGGCAGTTGATAAGAGGGGGATTGCCGGGATCTCTTTGCTGGCGTTGAGGTGAGATGCTCTTGCTTTATACTGCTTGCATCTGGGTCGCAGTCCTGGCTGGAGGTTCTGGGGTGAGAGCAGCAGTGGTTTTGGCGGCTTCCAGGTAGCTGGTCTTCCTGGCTCCTAACAGAGCATTCTCCCACAGCAGAGGTCCCTTCAGGAAGCTGACTAAGCTGGTCCATGACCTCCAGGCCATTTTCTTCAGCAATATGTACAAGTTTATCCACCTGTTCTTGAACTAGTGAGTGTGGTAGCTGAGCTCATTGAGTCTTCCATCACCTGCAACTGGAACAGGACATCGTCCATGTCAAACGGGCCAGGGGACACCTCAAAAGCCATTGAGCTGGGGTAGAGGACGGGAGCTGAGTGGGGAGGGGGCTGTCAGCATCCATTGTCGGGTCTAGGACTCCTGCCAACCTACGATGCACAAGACACCCTTCTGGCCTTTTTTTTTCTTTTTAAACAGGGAAATAAAATTTCAAATACCATTTTATTATATCAAAGATGTCAGCAGGGACTTGGATGCATTATATAAACATTCTTTTATTTACAATAGATGAAAGGACATTTCTCAGTCTACAGTAGAAGCTTAATATTGATTAAAAAAATGAAATTGCTGTTTCTGGGCCTTTTTTGCCCTCTCATTGGCTTGAGAAATGAAACATATTGTTTTCTTTCAATTTTTGTAGAAAACTGAGAATGTTCTATAATCATTCTCTTAGGAATAATGGATGGGAGTAAAATTGCATATTGTAGGAAGATTGGGAAGAAGAGAATGACAATGAAAGTGAAGAAACGAATAGTGATGATTAAAAATGAATAAAGCAACTTTATTTGAATCAAAGAACATAAAATATTCCTTTCACAGTAAATATAGTTCACATAGTAATTGTGTACAACTTTTTCAGTGTACACATCCATATTTAGTTTTTGCCTTATTAATTTTTTTTTATTTTGGGGGAGGATGTGGGATGGTGGAAATGACATGTTTATATGTGCATATAAACTTAGAGACCTATGAATATATGTATGGATATAAAATTATCTTTACAGGGCAATATCAATGTAGAAATATAGGTTATGTATTAGCTATACTGAATATATATGAACATTTGCATATATATACATATACATATATATATGTGTGTGTTCATCAGAGAGATTGTGTGTTAGTGTGTGTAAGGCGAACATTCTTCCTTCCTTTCTCTAAAGTAGGGAAAACCTTATCATTTATTACATAGTCCTCTTTAAAATATGTTAGAGGGCAATCAGGAGGAAAAGTGGATAGGGTGCTGGACATGGAGCCAGAAATATTCACTTCAGGAGCTTAAATAAGGGCTCAGATACTTACTAGCTGTGTGACCCTAGATAACTCACTTAACACTGTTTGTCTCAGTTTTCTTCTGTTTCGTTTTTCAAAAGCTTTATTAACTTCTGATTTATATTGTTCATTTCCACCAGATTTTGAAATACAAATTTTCTCCCCGTTTTTCCCCTACTCACTGCCCCAAAATAGCCGTCCCACAGGATATCCCCTCTTCCAATCTGCTCTCTCCTATATATTCTCCCATACCCCCTTAGACTTTTCCATTCAGGCATGGTGAATTTATATGCCCCAATGCTTGTAAATATTATTTCCCAATTACATGTAAAATAGTATTAATAATAGTATAAATATATATTTTTAAACATTTGAATTCCAGATTCATTCCCTTCTGTCCTTGTCACCCACCCTTACTGGGACAATAAGCAGTTCAATATAGGTTGTACAAGTATAGTTCATGCAAAACATTAACATAGTAGATATCTTGTGAAAGACTGAATATATTTCCCTCCCTCCTATACCCCCTTCCACTTGTTCTATTCTCTACTTTGATCCCTTTTCAAAAGTGGGTGCTTCCAACTTCCCTACCCCCAGCCTGCCTTCCCTTCCATCATCCTCCCTCTCGTAACCTTCCACCCTACTCTCCTGTAGGGTGAGATACCTTATTTATTGTGTATTTCATTCCCTCCTAGAGCCAAATTCAATGAGAATAAGGTTTTTTGCCTTTTTGCCTTCCTATTCTTCCCCTCCATTGTAACCATTTTCCCTTGGCTCTTCTACATGAGATAGTTTAGCTCACTCTGTCTCTCTCCATCTCCTCTCATTATATTCCTCTCTCACCTCTTAATTTTACCTTTTAAGTATCATCTCTTCCTATTAAATTGGTCCTGTGTCCTCTATCTATGCATACTTGTAAATGTATATACACATATTCACATATGTATTCATATGCCCATGTACTCTCCAATATAGACACATATGTATATATTTCTATTACCCTCAACTATTTTCATACTGAGAAAAGTTTTGTCACTTACAGTTATTGTTTTTCCATGTAGGATTGTTAATAGTTCAATATTGATAAGTTTCTTGTGATTTCTTTCCCTGTTTACCTTCTCATGCTTTTCTTGCTTTTTGTGCCTGAATGTCAAATTTCCTATTCAACTCTGGTTTTTTCATCAAGAATGCTTGAAAGTCCTCTATTCCACTGAAAAACCATATTTTCCCCTGAAAGATTATAGTCAGTTTTGCTGTGTAGGTGATTCTAGGTTTTAATCTCAGCTCTTTTGCCCTCCAGAATATCATATTCCAAGCCCTTCGATTCCTCGGTTTAGAGGCTGCCAGATCCTGGGTTATCCTGATTGTGTTTCTGCAACATTCATCTCTCCTTGTTCTGGGAATTTTGTATCTTGCTATATTATTTCTAGAAGTTTTCTTTTTGTGATATTGTCATTCTGTGGGTTCTGTAGGTCCAAAGTTTGTTTAGAGTCCCCTTTTACATGGATGGAGGGTGGTGAGAGCCGGAGCTTTTTGGTGGTCCTGTTTCTACTCTGCCATCTTGACTCTGCCCCTCTTGTCTCAGTTTTCTAATGTGTAAAATGAGGTAGATAAGAAAATTGCACCCCACACTCCAGTATCTTTGCCAAGAAAATCTTAAAAGAGATTATGAAAAGTCAGATGCAACTGAAGCATAAGAACAATTGAAAGGTATGTAAGACCATATGTTATAAATTCTATGTCATAAATGAAACAGGTAAATCACAAATTATCTCAGGAGGTAGACTTTATCGAGCTAAATGGGAACTTTGAAATAATATAGTACAATTCTCTCATTTTACCTGTGACTAGAGGCTGACCAACAAGGGAGTTAGCCTTAGATCATATTCAGTGTGTTCTGTACCTGACAACTCACATGAAGTGGAGGGTGGGTTGGTGAAATTGTTTCTTTAAGTGCATGATGACATGCAATGGAAGGGGCTTGCTTCCAGATGCAGAAGCATGCACATGTTTCCTGTAATTGTTTCCAATATACATACTAAATTATTAAGAAAGAGTTTTCAAAAGTCTACTAATTCAGATTTCAGCTTTCACATAAAAAAATATTGTCACTTCCACTTCTGTCTTTCCCTGACTCTACTCAAGTGAAGAAAAAGAACTACTGTTGTTCACTGGGTAGAGGGGTGGAGGTGGTTGCTCAAGATGAACATTAATGGAACACCTATTTATTTTTCCCATTTTGCCTATTATTTCCTCTTTTTAGATGAAGGAATATTGGACAAAGGCTGAAAGCAAGTGTCAGAGGTCCAGAAAATGGATACCATTATAGAGTTTGTTAGAAATACTGAGTGACCTGCTTGACTCACCACCAAAAGAGATCAGTTCTGTGACCTGCAGCTAGGGTCTTATGCAAGGTCTTGTAGCCATTTTGTATTTGGAAGTGAATTTAGAAGACTAAATGATTTGGGGCAACCATTTTAATCTTACAAGAGAACAATTTGGTAGAGAAGAGAATGTGGTCCCCGATTGAAGTAGAACGTGGGGCTACTTCTGCATTTTTCTATATCTGCTTAGTAAATGTACTTTTGTAAAAGAAATTTATGTTAATTGGATATTAATATTATTGGAGAGTTACTGAGTTGTAAAAATTATACTGTATGCTAAGATCTATTTTCATCATTTAATTGGAAGAGATGCTAATTGGCACTGATAATAGATATAGGAAGGGAGTACATAAGAATTGGGATTGAATTGAAGAAATATTAATGAAATCCTAATATCTTATAGGTACACCAAGAATACTTAGGGAAATGAATCAACAGTCTTGAGCTCAGGTGACCTGATTTGGCAATAAAAGTAGTAGTGAGATCAGGTCCTCCAAAATTTATTGAGGCTACAGACACAAAAAAATTGAGTTCCAGAAACATAATGATTTGCATAAAGTCATCTAGAGAGTAAGTATCAAAGTAAGGAGTGAGGATTCTTATTGCTGGAAGTTAGTGTGTAATTGAACTTCAAAAGTATTGAGGGGACAGATTCTTCTTTTGTAGGGATCTTGGTGAACATATTGTAGAATCCAAATTTTGGAGGTATATTTACAATATACATAAATGTATTATAGACATGTAAATAAAACTATAATATTGTTTTAAATATATTCATACAAAATGAAATCAATGGCCGGATTTTAAACTGTTTAAGTACTAAACAAAAAGGAGGATGAATGAAAATTTCCAATCACATCAATCCATTTGAACAAATGTTTATACAATTCCTGTTATATAAAGAAGATTACCTAAGCAAAGGAGATACAAAGAAAAAGAAAAAGAAATACCCCTTTACCTCAAGAAGACTGATTACATTCTAGTAGCAAAAATTCATTAGTGTTTGAATGAAAATGTGATTCTTTATCATATACTGATTACCAGGTACTATTCTAGGTATTGAGAATACAGATATAAAAAAGAAATAGATCTCTACTTCTGGAAGTTTACATTCTAATAGGGGGAGGAAACAGTATAAAGAACTGAATATGCTGGACGTGAGTTTTGGCCTGCGACACTAAAGAAGCTAATCACATGGCAATAGATTTTCATGTAACTTCAATGGCAACAAATATCTCATTCCCATTGGAAGGTGGAGAAAGTAGGGGCATATGGTTGGCTTTAAAGCATTGCCTAAGAGAGCCTACATAAAGTCATTTTTTTTTAAATTGTACTTAAACTCCTTAGACACCTTAGCAATTGTCTTTTGAATTCTTGATTTTTGGATTATTGGATAGTATATAAACAGAGAAGATGGAAGATAATATGAGGTAGGAAGGCACTGGCAACTGGGAGTATTGGAAAAGTATATCTGAGAAATATAGGATTTCATATGAATTGTTATAATGTAATGCCAAGGAAAGGCAACTTCCCAAGGTTCAAAATGCCAGCATAGGTGTTCTCCATTTTATTCAGTGACAAACCAAGAACAGAGAAGATCAAAACATGACATCATTCAAAATACAGCATTTACTAAGTGTGATTAAATAATCTCCAAGTACTACCCCACCCCAGGACCTTCCATTCATTCAATCAATTACAAAGTCCCTGTTCTAAATACTACTCCACCCCTAGGCTATACCTTCATTTAGTCCACCACAAAGCCCCTATTCTCAAATGGAGATTAGTTTCCAATCTAAGTAAAGTACATTCATTTGTTCAACCATAGAACACAAAAAGGTCAAAAGTTCCCCACCCCTGGATCACAATTGAATCTACCCCAGAGTTACATCAAGTTTAAGCACAGCACTTAATACCCAAATGGAGGTCTTTTATTCATCTTGACAGGAGGCAAGTTCTCAGCAGTCTTAGTTCCTGGGGAGACAAGGCTTAGCAAGGCCACAAGATACATTGCCAGTCTCTTCATTAATTCATCCTCTGTCTGCAGAACAGTCCTAGAACCCCTGAAAACATTAGCAAAACCCTCTCCCAGGATTTCTGTAAACATACAACAAGAAAATCCTTCTTCAGGGCTTCAGAAACAACAGCAAGGTTCCTAGACCCCTGCAACAACAGCACTGCCCTTCACCAATGGACAGTATTCACTCTCTGTCTGCAAGACAGTCTCAGGAGCTCTTAACCAACAGAAAGGTTCCCAGACCCCTGCAACAGCAGCACTGCCCTTCACCAGTGGACAGTATTCATTCTCTGTCTGCAGGACAGTCTCAGGAGCTCTTAGCCAACAGCCAGGTTCCAGGACTTCTTCAACAAAAGGACTGTCTTTCACCAGTGGACAAATCTGGCAAAACAACATCAAAACAGACAAAGTACCAGAAAACAGCCATGTCTCCTCAGTCCTTGGCAGCTCCGGGGGCTGGTCTCAAAAGTCCAGGGAGATTCAAAGTGGCCCTCTGCAATCCTTTCAGTCTCTCTCTGCCTGCACGAGGGTGCTGCTTCCAAAAAGTTCTTCTGCCTCTCTCTTGTCTCTCCAAATCTAAGTCACCAGCTCCTCCCAGTTCAGGACTCTCTTTCCACATCAACAAGTCCATCCCACAGGTGGGATTAACAAGTTCTGGGTTTTAACACAATCAATTTGAAAACCAAGCCAATACAGTATATTCCATTACTATCACAATTGTAAAAGAAGATAAGGAACCTAGGAGGGAAAGATGGATAGTTGGATCATCCTAGGGAGAAGGGAAAGCCAATATAAAGGAACAGAGTGAGGAGAGAATCTCTCATGGGTAAGGGAATTCAAGTAGGTGAATTTAGCTGAACTTTGGAATTCAAGGAGATGGATAAGTATAAGAAAATTGGAAAAGGAACAATAAGACAGGTTATGAGGAGTTTTAAATGCTTAACAAAAGAATTTATATTTAATTTTGGAGATAAAAGGACATCTGCAGAATTCATCGAATGTGGTGTTTATGTAGTCAGACCCTTGTTTTGAAAAAAATCATTTGGACATCTAAATGGAGTTGGATCAGAGGTTAGGAAGAGATACAAGGCAGGTAGTCAAATCACAATACCTATGGGTCTAAACTAGGTTGGTGGCTGTCTGAGTGAAAAGAAAGGAATGTATATGTGAGTTATTGTGAAAGTAGAATAATGAGATTTGGCAAAGCATTGGATACAGAGGGTTTTAGTGCAGAATCAATGATGTCACCCAGATTATTGACCTGGCAGACTGGAAAAATAATGGTATCCTTGAGAAAAATGGGGAAGTTTAGATGATGGTACATTGTCTAAAAGCAATGAGTTCTATTTTGGATTTATTGAGTTGGCATTCCCACAAGACTATACAGATAGATATATTAAAAATCCAGCTAGAGATGTGTGAATATCTCAGGAGATAGTTTAATAACAGACTTTATAGATTTAGTAATGATATACATAGAGATAAATATTCTCCCCAGTTGAATTCTTTCCCATTCTTCATCATCTTTTGAAGTGAAGTATTCAGCATGAGAAGATTTATAAATGAAAAGTACCATAGAGGTCCTTAAAAAGTGTTCTAATTTTATAAATGAGGAAACAGACCCAGAGATGTCATCTGATTTTTCTAAGATCATTTAAGTGGAAGGACATGGTTCCAACTCTTAATTCTCTGACTCCAAATCTTACATTGTACTATTTACCTATCATCAATTCCCATGGTTACTGAGAACTTTAGAAATGATCTTGTTCAAATCATATCATCTTCATCATCTCATCCATCTTTTTTGGTGGATTTATAAAGTGAAAACTAATATTTAGGATGATATAGTTTCAAATTCTTACTCCCAATATCATCTGTTATGTAAAAAAAAATCAAAGTTTATGTGGATATTTATAGTAGCATTTGGGATTTTCTTGTGAAAGACATATGTAGATACATGCAGGATTTGAAAAAGAAAGGGAGGAATTCAATGAACACAATGAAAATCTTTTTATTTATTAATAAGATTTATGTATGTGTCCCTCCTTTATTCTCCTGAAAATGTGCTCAGAATACAAAAGAACACTTATTAGTTTGATTTCAGCAGTCATTTCCTTGAATTTTGTGTTAGTAAATTCAAATTCTTATCCTTCATTAAGATATTTAAACATGCTCTGTAGAGAAGAGAGCTGCCTAATAGTATTCTTTAAACTCACATCCTTAGGTTATTTACAATTTTAAGTTATCTGGGAAAAAAATACCCATTGCTTTTCTTTTAAAAAAAAAAGTGGATAAAGAAAATGTAGATATATACAACTTTCCATTGCCTACTTCCTAAGTTGGAAAATCACATGTAATTATGTTTCCTTTTCTGTATCAACTTCATGCATGCCATATTGAGTTGTATTGCATCTGTCATGCCATGTCATCGCAGGTTGCATGGTGTTTTATAATGAAAGTTGACATGATGTCGAAGGCTGCCCTCACACCTTGGAAAGGAAACTCAGCATGAGAACAGATGGTGCCCTTTCTGCTACAATGACAATCCTTACAACTAAAATATTTTAGATGTGTTGACAGTCAGAGGGGTCATTTCTAGGGATTGTATTTTGAGCTAAATCTATTGGCTCTTGGAAACAAGGATGAGAAATTAAAATTTTCTCTCTCCCTCCTTCCTTTTCTCTCTCTGGCTCTCTGGCTTTCTCTCTCTTTGTCTCTTAACTCCTATGTTGCTATTTTTTTTAAAATATTTTATCATCTGTAATGAATAGACACTGTACATTTCTTTTGAATGAAACCACATACATAATAACATAATAATAAATTGTACTCCAGATAAAAAATGATTGGGTCCTCCTTTTACAATGATAGTTGCAGATCTTTAGATATTGCCTATGAGGATTTCAGCTAAACTTTTCTCAAATGATCACAATTCTTACAATATTCAGAGGGAAAAAATAAGGATAAATATAACTAAACTATTTTTGTATTACATTAAATTTCAGACTAGGTCACTGGACACTGAAAATAAAACCTAATTATTCTCAGTTGAAAAGTTCAGTGTCACTACTATGATCTGACCTACTTTTAATGGCTCCTGAATCTTTCAACAGCAGTGAGCATGGATATGCATATGTACACATGTGTGAGCACACATACACACATATGTGCATGCCCATATGGTGTTTATTAAGTGACAAAATTGTTTTATTATCACAATTATATTTGGAAAATCTGAGATCCAATCTTGTGTGATTTGGTTTTATCAATCAAAATTCACCACGACAAAGAAAAGACAGTAATAATTTTCACTATCTTTTTAACATTATGATGAAGGTAAATTTTGCCATAAGTTAAAATTATGAAAGAAACATAATAGTTTCATTGGATTCAGTTGATTTAACTAATAAAGTTAATATGGAAGTCCGTTAATTTCATTATCAGTACTTGTGGAGTTAGAGTTTATAGTTGTTGCATCTAATGGAATTTTTCATTTACTATTTGATCTAGATATGCAAGTTTCCAATGCCCCTTAATTTCGTTTAGAAGTGATGGCATGACATTGTGTGAACAATAGATGATATTAAGTGGGATTGTTGAACTGTTTAAAATAGAGGTTATAATATTAAACCAACTAACCCACTTGCTTTATTTCCCTTGGATTATTGATAGAGATAAGGAAACATAGTTTTTTTTGGTTTGTTTTTATTGTTTTTCACAAAATCACATTTGAATGGCTACTCTACCAATAAATTATAAAAAAAGAAAAATGCAAATATTGGAAAATTATGTATATTTTTTTCTCATGTAGATTTTCACAAGCATTGCCCTGGAGATATATAATACTGAAATTTGTGTCAAAAGAAGATGGTTGTAGGTGCCTAAGTGGAATTAAAATTTCCACTAAATTTTTTGAGCATAAAAGACATTTAGAGAGAATTTTCCTCCTTGGTAATAAATCTTGTTAAATTTTCTTTGCTTTCTTTTACATTTTTAAAGCTGTAGCAAATATACCGAGCTGGTACATTGATAAACTTGGTGCAAAGAAAAATAAATAAGAAAGATGGAGCAAGCTCATAGGCAGAGCTAAAGTGAAGTATTATAATTTTAGAAATCAGTTGAACAAATATTTCTATTAGATTTTTAATTTAATATCAATAAATATAGGAGACTGAAGAGTAATCATAAACAGGAATCAGCAGAACAAAGATAACACTTGACCAACAAACAGATTGAAGTTGCTGTAGCAGCTAAAGAACCAATTTTCAGAGTTTGAAGTAAATAAAGAAGTTGGTAGATAGGTAGATAGATAAGTAATGATTTTTGCTATTGAGTTGTTTCAGTTTTCTTTTACTTTCTGTGACCCTATTTTAGGTTATTTTTATTGTTTTGCAAATATGATGAAGTGCTCTGTCATTTCCTTCTCCAACTCCTTTTACAAAGGAGGAACTGAAGCAGATGTAAGTGATTTGTCCAGGGTCATACATCTAATAAGTGTTTGAAATAATATACTTTTTCAAGAAATATAGAATTCTTTTAGCTTTTCAAGGATTATCCAAATTTATTTCTATATGTTAATGTTTTCTTCTAGGTATCCTTAACAAAATGCTTGCATAGCATTTGGCCTTTAGCACCCCTGCCTCTTCTCTATACCTAAGAATTAAATTTCATCATATTTTTGGGTCAAAAGCACTCATTTAATATGTGTAGCAAAATTTTTGTTTATTTATCTGTCCTAAATTTCAGAGTAACTTGCTACATTGTGTGTCACTCAAATCAACAATCTCACCTCTCAGACTGTCACATAGCAGCATTCTGCCAAGGCCTGATTCAGGAGAATAGTTGTTAGGATATTTCTTCATTTTTCTGTGAATCTACTCTTGCCCCTGGACCCAACTTATTCCCCTATCACCTGTTCCAACAATTCTGAAGACCACTTATTGATCCTTCTGAAAATTTCTGGGAATGTCAATATTTGTGTTCATTTTCATTTTCTCACATCCTGATTCCTGATTGTGCTATAGAAATATTAAATGTATTCCTGTTCAGTTTCCTATATTTGCAGATAAGAAAAATAAGAATAGAAGTTGTTTGTGTGCGTGTGTCTGTGTGTGTGTGTGTCTGTGTGCAAGTTCCAACAGCAAATTATTGCAATTACTTTACTGATAAGTCAAATCCCTTGTTTTCCATGGGACTTCTCTGGGACCACAGGTTATTTTTACAAATTTGCAGAACTGAATTGCTAGTCACAACAAAATCAGGGATATATCTTAACAACTTTGCATTGTTCATCATTCTAGTAGGAAACGACTTCCCTGATGCTTTACATATTTACTGAAAACTATATGAATAAATGTCTAAATTCAGCAAAAAAAATAATTTCTAATTCACTTTTTAGATTTTTATAGTGGCTGTTTCCTGAAGAATTA
Organism: Petaurus breviceps papuanus; assembly: GCF_028583685.1. NCBI lineage: Eukaryota > Metazoa > Chordata > Mammalia > Diprotodontia > Petauridae > Petaurus > Petaurus breviceps. Next base: position 24,417,895 of record NW_027185863.1, on the reverse strand, counting down.
TGTAAAGACTTATGGTAAACTTTTAATCAATTATAATGATGGTTTTCATAATATCAAGCCATCCTTGCATTCCTGGAATAAATCCTATCTGAGCAAAGTATATTATTCTTGAGATAAGTTGCTGTAGTCTTTTGGCTAGTATTTTATTTAGATGTTTTGCATCTATATTCATGAGGGAGATTAGTCTATAACATTCTTTCTCTGTTTTATCTCTTCCTGATTTAGCTATCAGTACCATATTTGTGTCATAAAAAGAATTTGGTAGGATTCCTTCTTCACTAATTTCCCCAATTGTTTGTAGAGTATTGGAAAAAATTGTTCTTTAAATGTTTGATAGAATTCACTAGTGAATTCGTCTGGTCCTGGAGATGTTTTCCTAGGGAGTTGACTGATGGCTTGTTCAATTTCTTTTTCTGAGATGGGATTATTTAAGTAATTTACTTCCTCTTCAGTTAATATGGGCAACGTGTATGTTTTTAAATATTCATCCATTTCCCTAAGATTGTCAAATTTATGTGCATACAATTGGGAAAAATAATTCCTAATTATTGTTTTGATTTCCTCTTCATTGGAGGTAGATTCACCCTTTTCATTTTTGATAATTTGGTTTTCTTCTTTCTTTTTTTTATCATATTGACTAAGGGTCTATCAATTTTGTTGGATTTTTCATAAAACCAGCTCTTGGCTTTATTTATTAATTCAATTCTTTTCTTAATTTCAATTTTATTAATCTCTCCTTTGGTTTTCCATATTTCTAATTTAGTATTTAATTGGGGATTTTGAGTTTGTTCTTTTTCTAGGTTTTTCAATTGCATGACCAATTTGTTGAGCTCCCTCTTCTCTAGTTTAATCATGTATGCACTTAGGGATGTAAAACTTACCCTAAGAACTGCCTTTAATGTATCCCACAAATTTTGGTATGTTGTCTCATTATTATCATTCTCTTTAATGAAATTACTGATTGTTTCTATAATTTCTTGTTTGACCCACTCATTCTTTAGGATTAAATTGTTTATTTTCCTATTAGAACAGTTAGTGCAGAATAATATTCCCCAATTTTAGGAAACATTATCCTGCAAAAAACTTACAAAACCCCAGGAAAAGTGGTGTAAGCTTAAAAAGCACATGTGACAAAATGATAACTCACAAGCACTGGCTGCTGGATCTTTGTCCTTTCTTGCCTTCGTGAAGTTCTCATGAAGCTTTCCTGAGATGCATGTAACTCTATTTCTGGTCAAGAGGATTGGAACAATTAAAGTATACTTCTCTCTGCCCAGAAGAAACACATTCTAAGGAGCTACTTCTCCTTAGAGGGTCAGTGTTGTCCTCTTCTAGTTCATGGATGAATGCATTGGTATTGCTGGTTCTTGACATGGTTAATGGAGGTGTGTTTGCAACACTGTCTTTAAACTCACTGCCCACCTCCATTTTTTCTAGTTGCAAAAGCAAAGATCTGACTCTTCACTATGTTCTTAATGAATAGAAGTTGAAAAAAATTTTAGAAGCTAGACCTTGAACTTTATATATGAGGATCCTAAGTTCAAATCTAGCTTCAGAAATTTACTGCCTACGTGACCTTTGGTAAGACAAATAACCTCTTTCTGTTTTATCTTACTCATCTATAAAACTAGGATAGTAATAGCATCTATATCTCAGAGTGGTTGTGAGTTTAAAATGAAATAATATTGTAAAGCATCACATAAAGAAAATTATTAGTATTATTAATTACTGAATTTATTTTTCTGATATACATATATACATTTATATATATATATATATATACATTTTTTCTGACATACATAGGTTCAGAAATATCTTTTTATCCCTCAATAATCTCAGTGTACTTTGTCATCTGAATGTCATCCAAGTGTCTTAAAGTAACTTCACAATATTATTAGATAAATGACACTTAATTTATGTCTCTGATTGATTGATTAATTTAAATGCTATGTCTAGTACTTGTTAATACTTATTGTATTCCTTTAATTTGTTGAGTATTTAACCATCAAGCACATTCCCACCTAATAGAGGTATTAGGGCACAGAAAATCTTGTTATATTCATTGCTGTTGGGGAATGTGAAAAATTGAAGAAAGAGAGAGAGAGAGAGAGAGAGAGAGAGAGAGAGAGAGAGAGAGAGA
>NW_027185863.1:24352763-24415745 GCF_028583685.1 Petaurus breviceps papuanus | reverse complement strand
AGAGAGAGAGAGAGAGAGAGAGAGAGAGAGAGAGAGAGAGAGAGAGAGAGAGAGAGAGAGAGAGAAGAGGAGAGGAGAGGAAACAACATATGCCATTATTCCTGGCACATATCAAATCATATCAGGAGGACTATAAGTTCCTAAATGCTCTTAAAACAAGTCTCAGGTGAAATGAGTATAATTTCCAAGCATGGACAAAATCTCAATATTATCATGTAACATCATAGAAAGGTGGTACTCAATGCAGGAATTAGTAAAAAGAACTGGAAATATTGCCGTGGAAAATTATGATTTTAACTTCTATTCTTTAAGGAAAGTAGAAAAGAGCAATTGACTAAAAAAATGAGGTCCTGTTCATGGAGTTACAAATACATTAATACAGTCATTTCATAATTTTTCTGCATGTTCATAAAGAGATTGAACTTGGGCAATGCAAAATCATAGACAATCAGGAGTACCAAAAATTACATAATGGGACATATTTTGTATTTATCTATGATTGCAATCATTAAAATGCTAAAGTCCTCCGTTGAATGGTGAAAAATTCAGCTGATCAACTGGTTTTGTCTACTACATGACCTAAACAAATGATGATGTTCATTCCAACTTCTCTTCATCTGGGCACTAAGTAGAATGGTTTAGCATCATTCAGGCCTAACAAGGCCTAGGGATCTTTATGGTGCCTTATTTATAACAGAGGGAATAATTCTGAAGCAAAAATCTTTCATTCATATAAGAGATGCTATTCAAATCTATCACATGGCAAATTTGAGAAATTTAGTGACTTTTGATAATTAAAAAGATGTGTTATTTTATCAGAATGTATAAATGCCAAAAATGCCAAGCACTCCAGGACATCTTCTACTATATTATTCTTGTTCATATTTTCCAAATAAATCCTCTGTAGGTTATCTATCATGAAATATTTTTAAAAATCTATTCAAGTCCATTATTTGACAATTTTAAGAAATGGAGTGTTAGGTGACAAAAAAAATGTTAAAGAAAAGGCAATATTTTTTTAACTCTGAATACTACTTGAAAGTACTGAAATGATTTAAGCCTCTAGGTATATATTACAATAACCCTTTCGAATTTCTGTCCTTTCAAATTCATACACCACACACACAAACACATACACACGAAAAAATAGGTATATAGTAATTTTTCTCAAATATGAAATATGTTATTCCAAATATGAATATTTTGCTATTCATTTCCTAAGTTCATGAAAATATTCATGTAAATATTTATTAAACCATTACTCATCTCAACTTTTTAAATAGAATCATGTGCAAGAAATGGAGTCCACTTTTACGTGTTGAAATTGTTCATTCTATTCTATTCATATGAAAGAAGTTTGGATGTTATTCTTTTCCTGGTAATTTAATGATAAGGTAATTGCAGATGATGACTTGTTTAGAAAACAAAGTTTTCAGCATATTTTTCTTGTCTAAAAATATGCTACTACTATAATATATTTTCTTACATTTAATTTGCTATTTCTATCACTCAAATATGAAAAAGTTTTTGAAAGTAGCATTAACTGGCCTTTCAAGGCATAATAAGACATGAGTACTTAATCTATGCAAGTGAAATGCAACAGACACTGGTGAAAAGGGCCAATTCAATAGAAGGAGCCCTATGTAGTTCTAGGTCCCTGGTTACATGAAACATAGAGGGAAGCATTTCAGAGCTACGACATTCTATATTTTGAGCTTAGTCTAAAACCTATAATATGCAGGAGGACCTGAGTTCAAATCTGACCTCAGACACTTAACACATAATAGCCATGTGACCTTGGTTCAGTCACTTAATTCCAATTGCCCTGCCTTCCCCCCTCCAAAAAAGCGAAAACAAAAGTATACTGTGCATAGTCAGACTACAGCAGTGAGGTCAACAGTTCTTTTTTGTATTAATTTCCCAATATTACTGTGACTCTAAGGCTGTAGTGGACCTCATGCAACCAATGATTGAATCCCAACCACCTTTATTATAAAGCAGAAGAAAAAATTCTTTTAGATTGAAGCTTTAGCATGAGCCACACTTTGGAATGGTTTTCAATTCAGCACGATAGTGCTATAGAATGCTTTTGTCATGAATGTAGAGAACTATGATTTCTGCTCTGCAAAAAAACTTTGTCAGTTAGCAAATGCACCTAGAGAGTCAAATACATGGAAGTTTATAAATGTCAAGGAAGAGCAGTTAGGGACCCTACATTAAGACAGGAAGAATCCAAATTTTCAGAGGTCGAAGTGAACAAGAAGAGTACACCTGCATTCATTATGAGGTACAAATCAGTTGCCCTCTGTCTTTGCTTATATTTTATACTGCATGTGAGCAACCTTATATGCAAACTATTAACTATATCCAGAAATAAATCAGATAACTGAATTTAAGTTACTTCAATGTAATGATACAATACCAAAATTTACTCAGGTTATATCAGGCTAGACATAATTTTTATTTCTGTCTCATTCTATAATTAATTTTGTATATGAGGAAGAACAGAGCAGGGTGTATTGTTATTGTGATACACTATTTTTTTAACCAATTCACCTGATAGATCAATTATCTACCAGAGGCTAAACAAGCTCATGTATTTCTCTTAACTGTATTTCTTTTAACCAGCACTGGCACAGAAAAAAATATATAAATAAATAAACAAACAAATTAATTAATTAATTAATAAGTGAATGAATGAATAAATAAATATACACACACACACAAATACATACATACACTAGGTCAGTGACAAGCATAACTCATAATTCAGTAATTTTATGTTGTCTTTATTTTTCATAGAAATAGGTGGCCATGAAAGGAGGGATAGATGCCAGTCTTAAATTAAAAAGCCCTTAGCTGCAACAAATGGGACTGTGTAATAAGGAAGTAAGTCTCCCTACTGGGAAGTCTGGCAGAACTGGCTTTGTCAGCACCTTAGCCAGCATCTAGGTCTGTGTCATGACAACTAACACCGACATTAGAATAGATATTCACAATCTCCTTTTCTAATTGGACTAGATCTCAATTCTCTGCTATATCATCTCTCATTTTGTTTTGCCATCAAGCAACATATCTCTCAAGCTATAAAATTACTCTAGTCCTCAGAGTCTCCATAATCTCTCATTCATTAAAAAGATGTTAATGAGGCTTTGCCATCCTATACAACTTCCAAGAATTTTGCTTGAATTTAATAAACTTAATAGATCATGTCAAAAATGTTCTTTAAATATTACATGTCAAAGAGACTTCCACAGAGATGATTGTTTTAAACAGATGGTATATTTCAATGAAGTATTTTATTCTAGTCAGAAGACCTGCATTCAAATCTTGGTCCTGCCACTTACAAAGTTTCATGATCTTTGACAAGTACATTCCCTTCATGAGACCTTGGTTTCCTTGTTTCTAAAATTAGCAGACTGGAGTAAGTGATATTTACCTCCTCCCCTTCCATGCCTAATCTATAACGCTTTTTTAATTTTTTTATTAAAAATATACTTTGTCTGTACAGATGAATGTGTATGTTTGGTTATTTATTTTCATATATCACAAGCCATGTAAGCCAATGTATTTTAACCTTTACCTCCTTGGAATTTTCAAGCCAGATAAATTGTTGAAATATTATAATTCACTAATCTAAGATCACTCTCTCTGTTTCTTTTTTAACTAGCACTTGTTTTATTTTTATATTAGACAGTATTATTTTAGTTAGTTTAATCTTCCTTCTGAGACCAGGTTTGGGGCACTCTAAGCTATTGCACAGACCAGTGGAAAATTATTCTTTTTCATTGTCATTATTGTTCTCATGTCATCTCCATAATATTCATCACCATTGGCACCATCAAAACTGGCTTTTCCAATCATTTTTTTTGTTTCCTCAGGATTCCAACGTCAATGTCCTCTTGCCACATCGATGATGATCTCCAGCAATTCTTTCTAAGAAGATAGAGGACACATATCAATAAACTCCCTCTCCTCCATGTCACCATTGTAAAATTCCTTGCAAGTATCCCTCATAATCTCCTTATTTAGTCCAATACCTGATAAAGAAAGGGTCACTGTATTTATTAAGGACAGGCCTTTAATGTGTAGTCTTGATTCCATTAGTTGACATGTTTTCTAGCAAGCTGTTTTAACAATTATGTCTCCTCTTTACCTTCAAATTGCCTATGGATTCCTCCATAGCTTCTACCATAAGTTTCTAAATCTCACCCAATCTTCTCACTACATTTTTATGAAAAATATTTATTTATTTTTAGTTTTCAACATTTGGTTCCACAAGATTTTTAGTTCCATATTTTCTTCCTATCTCTCCCTTACTCCCCAACCCAATATGGCATGCATTCTGATTACGCTTTCCCCCAGTCTGACCTCCCTTCTATCAAACTCCTTGTTTCTTTTCCCTTTATTTTCTTTCAGGGAAAGATAGATTTTTCCCTCTGTTTTTTTAAGTTTACATCATTCATTTCCACAAGATTTTGAGTAACAAATTTTCTCTCCATTTTTCCCCTACCCACCACCCCAAAACAGTGAGAGGAGGCAGGGTTACAGTGGCTGCAGCTGCTGCCATGTGGCTGCCTCCAGAGCTCCTGGTCTACAAGATATACGGGACCAAGTACCCATTCAAAGGGTAATTGCTCTTGTTCTGACCTACTTAGATCTGAGTTGCAGTTTTTGGTGGTATTCCTGGTGAGAAATGCCACTGTCCAGAACTTAGGGTGGCTGTAGAAAGTGCCCTCTTCATAGTTATAGCAACTATGAAAACCATAGCAATTGGGGACATATCTTTCTCCACTCTGGAAGCAGAATTCTACCATGGCAAAGGTTTCAAAAGTCAACTAATTGGCTGACAATATGAGCAAGCAGAAGAAGTGCAGTAAGACAACAGAATCCTTTTTTTGGGGACAAAAAGGATCAAAATATAGAACCAGAACGAATCAATGAAGTCAAAAGTCCTGCATCAAAAGCTTCCAATAAAAGTATGAACCAGTTACAGGCCATGTAGGAGCTCAATAAGGGTTTTGAAAATCAAGTAAGAGCAGTGGAGGAAAAATTGGAAAGAGAAGTGAGATTTAAGCAAGAAATTCATGAAGAGAGAGTCAACAGACTAGCTGAAGAAAATAACATTTTAAAAAATAGACTAACTCAAATGGCAGAAGAGTCTCAAAAAGCTAATGAGGAGAAAAATGCCTTAAAAAGCCAAATTTTCCATATAGAAAAATAATCTTAAATGCTCACTGAGAAGAATAATTCCTTCAGAATTAGATTGGCACAAATGGAAGCTAATTACTTCATGAGAAATCTAGATACAGTTTTTTTTTAATATATTTTTTTATTTTTTAATTAATTTGTTTGTTTCCTTTTAGTTTACAGGATTCAATTCCATAATTCGATGAGTTTCGCCTTTTGTCCCCCTCCCTCCCTTACTCCCCACGATGGCATGTAGTCAAATATAGGATCTGTAAATATTTTCATATTATACATTACTCAGGTTATAAAGACGGATTGTATCAGCTGGAATGTAAAGAGGACATAAAGCCAAATAAGAGAAGGAAAAAGATCAGATATTTTGCTTCCACCTGGATATAAACTCAGTTCTTTCTAGTTCTTTTTCTGGATGTACATATTTCTCTCCATCATGAGTCTTTTGGGATTAACTTATATCACTGCATTGCTTAGAGGAGTCCAGTCTATCAAAGTTGTCATCACACATACGTTGTGTCTGTAATTGTGTACAGATTTCTCCTGGTTCTACTCTTCTCACTCAGCATCAGTTTGTATAAGCCTCTCCAGGTAAATATGAAGTCCATCTGTTCCTCTATTCTTATAGCACAATAGTATTCCATAACATGCATATACCACAACTTGTTAAGCCATTGCTGAATTGATGGAAACCACCTTAATTTCCAATTCTTTGCCACCACAAAAAGAGCTGCTATAAACATTTTTGTACATATGGGTTTTCCTCCCACTTCTATCTCTTTGGGATATAACCCTAGGAGTGGTATTGCTGGGTCAAAGGGTATGAAAGTATTTATAGTCCTTTGGGCATAATTCCAGATTGCTCTCCAGAAAGGCTGGATCAGTTCACAACTCCACCAGCAATGCATTAGTGTTCCAATTTGCCCACATCCTCTCCAGCATTTATCGTTTTCCTGTTTTGTCATCCTAGCCAATCTGACTGGTGAGATGTGGTACCTCAGAGTTGTTTTCATTTGCATTTCTCTAATCAATAGTGAATTAGAGCATTTCTTCATGTGCTTATAGATATCGTTATTTTCTTTCTCTGAAAACTGCTTGTTCATATCCTTTGACCATTTATCAATTGGGAAATGATTTGTATTCTTATAAATTTGACTCAATTCTCTGTATATTTTAGAAATGAATCCTTTATCAGAGACATAGGTTGTAAAGATTCCTTCCCAATTTCCCACCTCCTTCTTAATCTTGGTAACATTGGCTTTGTTTGTACAGAAGCTTTTTAATTTCATGTAGTCAAAATTATCCATTTTACATTTTATAATGTTCTCTAATTCTTGTTTAGTCATAAAGTCTTTCCCTCTCCACAAGTCTGATAGGTAAACTCTTCCTTGTTTTAGGAGACTGCTTACAGCATCAACTTTATACCTAGATCATGCACCCATTTAGACTTTATTTTGGTATATGGTGCTGGATAATGATCTATGCCCAGTTTCTGCCACACTATATTCCAGTTTTCCCAGCAGTTTTTGTCAAATAGTGAGTTCTTATCCCAAAAACCAGGGTCTGGGGGTTTATCAAACAATAGATTACTATAGTCATTTACTTCTGATTCTTGTGTGCCTAATCTATTCCTTTGATCCACTCCTCTATTCCTCAGCCAGTACCAAGTGGTTTTGATGACTGCTGCTTTATAATACAGATTGAAATCTGGTGTAGCTAGAAAATCAAGGTACTATTAAACAGATCCAAACAAATGAAAAAAATAGAATGCAATGTGAAATATCTCATTGGAAAAACCACTGACCTGGAAAATAGATGCAGGAGAGATAATTTTAAAATATTGAAATAAAAAAGCCAGGATTAAAAAAGAACATAGAAATAATCCTTCAAGAAATGCTCAAGAAAATCGCATTGATATTCTAGAACCAGAGGGAAACATAGAAATGGAAAGAATTAACCCATTGTCTCTTGAAAAAAGATCCCCAAAAGAAAACTCCTAGAAATACCAAATTCCATAGTTCCCAGTCAAGGAGAAAATATTACAAGCTCTCAGGAAGAAACAATTTGAGTGTTGTAGGACAATAATCACAATAACAAAAGAACTAGCAGCTTCTTGTGCTTGGAATATGATATTCAGGAAGTAAAATGAGCTAGCACTAAAAGTAAGAATCACCTCTCCAGTAAAACTTAGCATAATGCTTCAGAGAAAAACATGGTCATTCAATAAAATAGAGGACTTTCAAGTATTCTTGGTGAAAAAAAAATCAGAGCTGAACAGAAATTTTGACTTTCAAATGCAAGAAGCATGAGAATGTAAACAGGAAAAAGAAATCAAAAGGAACTTATCAAAGTTGAAAATTTACATTCCTACACAGAAAAATGATAAATGTAACTGATGAAAATTTCTAAGTGTGAGGATAATTGAAGTTTATAGATAGATAGATAGATAGATAGATAGATACACACACATATGTATGTTTATGTATATAGAAGGGTGTGTGTATAAATACATATGTGAGTGTGTGTATGTGTGTACATGTATACATAGAGGGCACAGGATCAGTTGATTAGGAAGGTATGATATCTAAAAAATAAAATTACGAGGGAATACTGCAATATAATGAGAGAAGAAGAAAGGGAGAGATAAAATAAGGTAAATTATATCCTACAAAGGAGGCAAGAAGGGGAAGGGGCCAAGATGGAGGCATAGAATCAGGAAAACTACATATGCCCCATACATTCCCACCTCAAATACCTATAAAAATTGGATCTCAACAAACTTTAGAACTACAGAACCCACAAAGTGACAGAGAGAAACAAAACCTCCCACTGAAGACAGCCTGGCAAGCCAACAAGTAGGGTCCATCACAACATCCTGGGAGCTGACCCCAGCCCTATGTAAATAATCAGTTTTAGCCTCAGGGCAGCTGCTAGCAGCCATGGCTGGAGGGACTTCAGGAGAGTGCATCACCAGCAGCTGTGGCTGTTTCCAAAATTATCAATCCATAAATGCTAAAGGCAAAGTGAGGGGTCAGTGGACTTTGGGAACATGGGATCTGGGATTGTGGTCCAGCCTCTGCACCTGGAGGGAGAAGAGGCTGAGGTGCAGTGTCCATGCAGCTGAGTGTCTGCTTGAGAGCTCTTGGCCTGCAGATCAAAGGGGGACCAAGTGATCTGTATGAGGGGTGATTCTTTCTTTAACTTCCATGGATCTGGATTGCTGTCTAGGGAGGAGAAACTGGGGTGCATGACCAGTGTACCAGCACCAGTGGAGGCTTCTTAGAGGGCACCCAACTAATACCTCTGGCACCTGTGAAAAACCAAGCAATTTGGGACAAAACTCTCCTCTCTGGAAGAAGATTTCTACCATGTTCAAAACACAAGTAATTGAGTGGCAACATGAGCAAGCAAAGGAAACAAAGCAAGCACAGCAATCTGAGTTTGGATTATGTTTTTGGGGACAAAAAGGATAAAAGGATGGAACAGGAGGAAGACAATGAAGTCACAACTCCTGCACCAAATACTTTCAAGAAAAATATAAATTGGTTACAGGCCATGTAGGAGCTTAAGAAGGATTTTTAAACCTAATAAGAGAAGTGGAAGAAAAACTGGGAAGAGAAATGAGAATGATGCAAGAAAATAAAGAAAAGAGAGTCAACAACCTGACAGAAGAAATTTACACCTTAAAAATAGACTAACTAAAATGGCAAAAGAGGCTCAAATGAGACAATGAGGAGATGAATGCCTTAAAAAGCCAAATTTGCCAAATGGAAAAAAGAATCCCAAAAGCTCACTGAAGAGAATAATTCCTTCAGAATCAGATTGGATCAGATGGAAGTTAGTGACTTTATGAGAAATCAAGATATTACTAAACAGATCCAAATAAATGAAAAAAAATAGAAGGCAATGTGAAATATCTCATTGGAAAAAAAATAACACTGACCTGGAAAATAGGTCCAGTAGAGATAATTAAAAAATTATTGGACTACCTGAAAGTCATGATCAAAAAAAGAACCTAGAAATCATCCTCAAAGAAGTTCTCAAAGAAAATTGTCTTGATGTTTAACAAGAAGCCAAAAGAGATTGAAAGAATCCACCAAACACCTTTTGAAAAAGATCACAAAATAAAACTCCTAAGAATATTATAACCACGATTCATAATTTCCAGATCAAGGAGAAAATATTACAAGCAACCAAGAAGAAACAATTTGAATATTGTGGGAACACAATCAGAATAACCCAGCATCTGGCAGCTTCTACACAGAGGGATTGAAAGGCTTGGAATGTGATATTCTGGAGGTCAAAGGAGCTAATATTAAAACCAAGAATCACCTACACAGCAAAACTGAATATCGTGTTTCAAGGGAAAATATGATCATTCAATGAAATAGAGAACTTCTGAGCATTATTGATGAAAAAACCAGAGTTGAATAGAAAATTTGACATTCAGATACAAGAAGCAAAAGAAGCATGAGAAGGTAAACAGGGAAAAGAAATCATAAGGAGCTTATAAAGTTGAACTATTTACATTCTTACATGGAAATATGGTTATTGTAAATTATGAAACTTTTCTCAGTATGAGAATAGTTGAAGGGAATATAAATGTGTAGATAGATAGATAGATAGATAGACAGAGAGACAGACAGAGAGACAGACAGACAGACAGATAGATAGATAGATATGTATACATACATTATGTCTATATTGGAGGCTACATGCGTGTATGAATACATATGTGAATGTGTGTATATAGGTGTGCAGGTATACATAGACACAAGGCACAGGACCAATTGAATAGGAAGGGATGATGCTTAAAAGGTGAAATTGAGAAGTGAGAGAGGAATATAAATTAGAGGAGATGGGGAGAGACAGAATGGGGTAAATTATCTCATACAAAAGAGACAAGGGAAAACTGTTACATTGGAGGGGAGGAACAGGAAGGCAAAAGGGAATGAGTCAATGTTACTCTCATTGAATTTGGCTCAATGAGGGAATGACATAAACATTAAATAAGGTATTTCACCCTACAGGAGAATAAAGGGGAAGGCGATTAGATGGAGATCATTTTCAAAAAAATGACATTTTTTTTTGTCTATCAGAGAAAGAGAAATATCAAAGAAAGAATAGCGAAACTTCTCAGAATGGGTAAGATTTTGGCAACAGAGATAACATAACAATTTTAATTCTGTTAAAACCTCTAACTGATTTGCTATCCCATTCTTTGCAATACCTATTCCATACCTCTTCATCTGTCTTCAGTATTTTCTTTTTTCCCATTACTAATACTCAAAGCTGAGAATCACACTTAAAACTTCAAAATTTCAAACCAGTAGCTGACAGCTACATTCCCCCCCCCCATTTTTCTCATGCCATTTTACTCACAATTTTCCCACATTATTTCCTCTTTGACTCTTGCCTCAGATGAAGAAGTGAAACTTCTCCTTACCAAAGCCAGCTACTCTACATATACTCTTCATATTATACCCTACCATTTTCCAGATTTCCTGATTATCATTACCATTTTCTCTAATCTTCCTTCACTCCAAATCTAATGGCTTCTTCTTAGAAACACCCCGATTCCTTCTTCAGTCTCAAAAAATATTCTGGCTTTATGCAATAATCCTTTTCAGTTATCTTGCTATCTTTCTCCTCCCTGTCTAGTCAAATTTCCTTGATAAAACTGTCAATGCACAGTGTATCCACTTTCTCCACTCAAATTGTTTTTAAACTTTCTGAAATTTGTTTTCTGAGATCATTCAAATAACCCTCCACATTGTTACCAATAATCTCTTTCATTAAATCTAATGACTTCTTTCTGTCTAAATCCTTATTCTTTTTCAGATCTTTTTTAATAAATTTCATGATCTCATCCTGGATTTTTCCTCCTCTCTATCTTCTCCTTGAAATGTTCTTTCCTCTTTTTTGTCCTATTTATCTTACCATTTCTCAATTCTTTTTATTGATAATCATCCATGTCACATACACTATCTCTGTTGCCCAAAGCATTGTCCTAGGCCCTCTTCTCTTCTCTTCTCTCTGTATACAATCTTGTTGATGATGTTACCTTCTTCTATGGTTTCCATTATTGTATACAGATCATTCCTAGTTCTTTACAATCCTAATCTTCTCACGAGATCCACTTTTATATTACCAAATGGCTTTTGAATATTTCAATCTCTGTGTCATGAAGGCAGCTCAAATTCAGAACCTCAAAAACAGAACTAATTATCTTTATTACCAAACTTTTGCTCTACTCAACTTTATACTTTTATGAACACCACTACACTCCTAATCACCATGTGAACAACAATGTCATCCTTGACTCCTGATTCTTACCCTGCAATCTAATCTCTTCTAAAATCACTTTGATGCTACCTTTACAGAACAGGATTCCTTACTGCACACGCACACACACACACACACACACACAAACACACACACATTCTTTTCATTCATACAACTATCACCAGTCACTTCTTCCCTGGACTATTACAATTGACTTCTAGTTGGTTTCCATGTTTCAATTGCATCCCCCACCCAAACTATTCTTTATCAAAGTCTCAAAATGATTTTTCTAAAGCACAGGTCTGACCATGTCATAGCACTGCTCCATATCTTTCAGTGGGTCACTATTATGTCCAATATCAGTTATCAAGTCAGGTTTGTCATATATGGTCTTTAATAGCCTAGATTCTTCCTACCATTAATTCTTCTTACAGTTTCCTCTTACCCTCACACTCTATAATCCATCTATAGTAGTTTTCTTGCTATTTCTTATATATGAAAATTTACATCATGAATTTGTGGATTTGCCCTTTCCTTCTGCCATGAATGTAAATTTTGTTCACTTCTGCTTTTTATTTTCCCTATCTTCCATCAAGACTTAGCACAAGGGCCATTTTCTAAAGATCCTTCATATGATTCCAGGTTCTAGTTCCTTCCCTCTAAGATTACTTTATTTCTACTCTGAATGCATCTTTCATGAATATTGTTATTGACTTATTATAAGCCCATTGAAATATGAGATCCTTAACAGCAGCATCTATGTGGCCTGCCAAAGCTTAACATAGGGTTTGACACATAAGAAGTACCCAAAAATATTTTAAACTCTCTGCTTGATCTACAGCTTGGTTGGCAAGAATGCCTGGATTTGGCTATTCCTTCAGAGGCATATTTTGATAATCTGGATATGTCACTTAGCTGACTCTGAACTTGAGTTCCTTGATATGTAAGATTGTGTTGCTAATAATAGCAATTGACTCACTGAAATTTTTAGGGGGTTCAAATGAGATAGTCTTTGTTATAGCTCTTTGTAAATATTAAAGCACTATATAAAAATGGGTTGTGATTGTGTTGATAAGCAACAGAAGAGACAGAGTTATACTCTTCTATTCTTATTTTGCAACTAAGTACTTTGCAAAGGAGAATAATCTTTGGACTGTAAAATAGGAAAAAAAACCTGAAAAAACAAAAATTCATTGAGGACTTCTGGAAGCCAAGATAGTGGTATAAACAGAAAATTTGCTGTAGATATCCCATATTCATCTCCAAATAGCATTAAAAAGTTAACCCCAACAAATTATGGAACAACACAGCCAGTGGAAAGATGGGATTGAGCAGCTTTTTATCCCAAAAGACTTAGAGAATCAGCAAGAAAGATACATCTCATGCAGGTAAAAGGGGAACACATTCCAAGGAAGGAACTTTACCAGGAAGCCAGCAACAATCCCCACCTCAGAAAACCAGTAAGAAAACCTGAACCCCAATGGGGCTGAGCAGCAACAGGGTTTCCCACGTGCCTCAGTGTTGCCAGGAGAGCAGGTGTCACTGACTCTGAGAGGCTCCATGTGCATCAGTTTAGTTCTTAGGAAACAGGAAACTTCCAGCACTGGACTTCCATGTGAATCAGGGTAGCTTTGGGCAGGCAGGTAACTTTCAGCATCATCTGGCCTTCTCCATGCTTCAGCCCCACTCAAGGTAAATAAGCACCATCCAGCATATGGAGAAAGTAAATCAGGACTTACACATGGTTCAATAGAGGCCAGTGAAAACAGATACCTTTCAGTGGACAGACTTCCATGGGGTGCAGTATAGCCCCAGGAGAATGCAGAAAAATTCCACTGGACTTCAGATCATTCCAGATACCACTACTAGGTCCCAGTTCAGTACAAGGTAAGATGCCATACCTGTACTTCCTCTAGTAGTGCCAACCACCTCCCACCACACCCTCTCAACACAGCATCAGACACAAGGGGTCCCTCAGGGTCCTAAGGTCACATCAGCTAACAACAGGAAAAGAAGCAAGGCCTGAAGAAAACGGCACAAGAACCCTTTCTAATCTGGGAGCAGAGATCATATCTAAAAGAAAGAGAAAAATCAAAAAAAGGATGAGCAAACAACAGCAACAACAAAAAATCTAACCATAAAAAATTATTATGAAAGAAGAACAAGACAAACTCAGAAGAAGACAAAAGTTTCAAAACATTCATGGTGAAAACCACAAAGAAAAATGGGCAGTGGACACAAATCCAGAAAGAACTCATGGAAGAACTCAAAAAAGAGCTGGAAATAATATAAGAGAGGTGGAAGAAAAATTGGGAAAAGAAATGAAAGTTATGTAAGAGAATTATGAAAAAAAAGTTAATAGCTTACAAAAATGCTTTAAAAAGTAGAACTGGCACTTCCTGTAGGTAATATGGTGGAATAAGGAGTAAGACATTCTCACTCAACCTTTCTGACCTTGAAAAACCCAGAAAATAGTGCTACAAGAAATATCCTAAAACAGTGGAGTCAGCTGAAAGACTTGTTGAAGCAGTTTTTTAGTTCATGAGTGTAGGGGGATTAATGGGAAAGGTCTCTGTTGCTTTGGCTGAAGGAGACCACTATAGGATGGGAGATATTCTGGAAAGCTAGAAGCAAGTCACACCTCAGCAAACCAGTGCGAGACCCTGAGCCCCAAGATGTTGGATTGGGCAAGCATAAACATCAGGACCCCACATGACTTTACACAGGTATGAGAACCAGCAGACACTAGGGCAGAGAAACCTTGAACTGTGGAAGGGTGACCAAAAGTGACTGATACCACAATACCCTAGCAGAAACCAGTAAATTAAATTAATTTAGCACCATATCAATCAAACTACCAAAAATTATTTTATAGAGCTAGAAAAAATAATAATAAAAATAATTTGGAAGAATAAAAGGTCCAAAATATCAAGGGAAGTAATGAAAAGAAATGCAAGGGAAGGTGACCTAGCCATGCCAGATCTTAAATTGTATTATATAGGAGCAATTATCAAAATATTTGCTACTGGCTAAGAAACTAAGCATAGACCGACATTTTACACCTAAACCCAGATAAAGTCAAAATGGTTACATACTTTAGATATAACGGCTGATACTACAAGCAAAACTGAGAGATCAAGGGATAGTCTACATCTCAGATTTATAGAGAACAGAAGAATTATAACCAAACAAGAGATAGAGAACATTGTGAAATGCAAAATGGATAATATTTATTACAGTAAATTGAAAGGTTTTTGCATAAACAGGGTCAATGCAACCCAGATTAGGAGGGCAGCAGAAAACTGGGAAAGAACTTCTACAACCAAAGGCTCTATTAAAGGGCTTATTTCTAAAATATATAGAGACTTGAGGCAAATTTTTGAGAATTCAGGTCATTCCCAAATTGATCATAAATAGCTAATTTTCAGAAGAAGAAATTAAAGCTATCTATACTCATAAGAGAACAAGCTCTAAATAACTATTGATTAGAGAAATACAAATCAAACTCTTAGATACTATATCCCACCTGTCAGATTGGCTAACATGAAAAACAGGAAATGATAAATGCTGGAGATGTGGGAAAACTGGAACCCAAACATATTGGTGGATTTGTGAGCTGATTCAACCATTTTGGGGAGCAGTTTGAAACAATTTCCCAAGGGTTGTTAAACTGTGACCCAGAAATATCACATCTAGGACTGTATCCCAAAGAGATCATAAAAATGGGGAAAAGGCCTCCATGAACACAATTATTTGTAACAGATCTTTTTATGGTAGCACAGAATTGGAAGTTGAGGGTATGCCCATCAATTTGGTAATAATTGAAGTTATGGCCTACGAATGGAATGGAATACTACTGTGTTATAAGAAATTTTGAACAGGCAGACTTCAGGAAAACCCAGAAGGAATTATATGAATTGTTACTGAGGGAGGGGAATAGAACCAGGAAAACATTTTACACAATTACAAGCACATTGTGGAATGACTAACAGATTTGTCTCTCCTCAGCAATGCAAGCATAGAAGATAACCCCAAATGTCTCATGGCAGAAAATACTATGTGTACCCAGAGAAAGAATTACAGAGATTGAATGTAGATTGAAACATTATGAAACTATTTGCTCACTCTCTCATTTTTGTTTTGTTTCTTTTTTTATGGTTCTTTCTATTGGTTATAGTTCTTCTTTCCAACATGACTAATATGAATTAGTATGAATGTATATGTAGTGCCTTTAGCAGATCAAATGCCATCTTGTGGAGGGGAGAGAGGAGGAAGGGGAAGAAATTTTAAAATTCAAAAAATTATGCAACTGAATGTTGTCAACTAGAAATTAATTCATCAGTAAATTAAATTTAAAAAGAGAAAGCAAAATAAATAAATAAAGGTAAAATTAGCCAAATGGAAAAAGAGATACAAAAATCCATCAAAGAAAACAACTTTAAAGAATTTAAGTGTATAAATGGAAAACAATGGTAAAAAAGTTGAAGAAAACAACATTTTAAAAACTAAAATTGGGCAAATGGAGACTAATCACTCTGAGACATCATGATTTAATCAAACAAAATCAAAAGAATGAAAAAAATGGGCAGAGGACTGGAAGATGCCCCTGGGCAGACTCCTGGGTGTGCAGAGGCCTGGACAAGACCTAATCTATATGGCAGCACATTGATCCACCAAGCACAAGGGCCATTGCCAGACTTATCACTGCAGGGCTGGGACTGGACAGAGCAGGGTAAGAGTCAAATGCAGGGCCCCTTGCAGTGGCAGCAGCTACTCCTAGGATTACCTCCCCACAGCCTGGAAATTTAAAAAGCTGGATTTTTAAAAAATTTCTTTTAAATTTGAAAATTTTTAAAACTGGACTTCCAAGGACCAGGATATCAGATTGAACACTGGCTGCTCCAATTCCACCCTCTGAGCCTGAAAACACAATAATTATTACCCCAGAGCAAAGCTTTAAACAGTAAAACCTTGAGAACACTAGAGGGAGGGAATGGCAAGGGCCCTGCCTCAAAATGGATAAAAAGCAGACTGCAAAGGCAAAGACTCTAGAATCCTATTATTGTGAGCAGGAAGAACCAAATTCAGAGGACAACAGTGTTTACTCCACACCCACAGCTGAAGCCTCAACAGGGAACTGGTCTCAAACCCAGAACCCATTCATAGATGAGTTCAAAAAGAACTTTGAAAACCAACTTAGAGAGATTGAAGATAAAATGAATAATCCTTTTAAAATCAAAATTGCAAATTAGAAAAAAAAATATTACAATGAAGAAAACAGCTCCTTAAAAAGGAAAATGTGTGATATGGAAAAGGAGCTTCAAAAACTAAGGAAAATAATTCTTTAAAAACTAGATTGAACCAAATTGAAGCTAATGACTCTAGGAGGCACCAAGAATCAGTCAAACAAAACATCAGGAATGAACAATTAGACAAAGAGGTAAAACATCTCAAAGGAAAAAATCACTGACTTGGAAAACAGACCCAGGAGAGACAATCTGAGAATGATAGGCCTACCAGAAAATCATCATGAGAAAATGAGCCTGGACAGCATCTTCCAAGAGCTCATCAAGGAAAACTGCCCTGAGATACTAGAACTAGAGGATAAATTAGAAATGAAGGTAATCCACTGGTCACCTCCTTAAAGAGATCCCAAATTGAAAAGTCTGTGAAAAGTTGTGGCCAAATTCCAGAACTACCAGGTAAAGGAGAAAATACTACAAGTAGCCAGAAAGAAACAATTCAAATGTTGCAGAACCACAGTGAGGAACACACAGGATCTGGCAGCTTCTACAATGAAAGATCAGTGGAACCAAAATATGATTTTTCACAAGGCAAAATAGCTAGGGTTACGCTAAAGGATCACCTACTCAGTGAAACTGAACATATTATTCCAGGCAAGTAGATGGTCATTCAAAGATATAATGAATTTCCAGGCCTTCCTCATGAAAAAGCCAGAGTTCAATGGAAAATTCAATCAACAATTATGAGGTGAAAGAGAGACATAGAAAGGTAAAAAAAAAAAAGAACACACACACCCTGTTATTTAATAAGAGCAAACTGTTTATAGACAGATAGAGTTTATGGGTGTAAATTACACAAAATGATGATAAAAGTCCTTATTAAGAGTTACAAAGGGATTGCAATGGAAGAAGAGGAAAGAATCAAGCAGAAAATTGTAAATTATGCCACAAAAAGAGGCATAAAAGCAATATGGTAAAGGGAAGGAAGGGAGGGAGATGAGAATTATATGAGCTTTTCCCTCATTGGTTGTGGTGCAAAGAGGCAATAACAAAACCAGTTAAGTATAGGACTCTATCAAGAAGAGACACATAATGTATCATTATAGAGGGAAAAAGGGGAGGGAAATAAGCATTGCATGGGATCTGTTCTTATCAATCTTGGCTCAAGGAAGAAATAAAATACTATATTAAGTACAAAAATCTATCATATCCAACAGGCAGTAGGATGGAGGAACAGCTAACAAAGTGGGGTGGGTGGTTAGAAGGGAAGGAAGAAATAAGGGAAAAGAGGAGGACAAGTGAGTGCAGGTAATGAGAAGGGAATACGGTGGGAGGCAGTGGTAAAAAGGAAAACTCTTTAGGAGGGGAAGGGAGAAGGGGAGAAAAATAAAGCATAAATGGGGGAGGGAATAGGATGGAGGGAAAGAGACAAATAGTAATCATAACTGTGAACATGAATGGGGTGAAGTATCCCATAAAATGGAGGTGGATAGCAGAATGAATTAGAAACCATAATCCTACAATATGCTATTTGCAAGAAATACATCTCAACCAGGGGGACACACAAGGTAAAGGTAAAAGGCTGGAGTAAAGTATATCATGCCTCAGCTAATGTAAAAAAAAAAGCAGGGGTAGCAAACTTTATCTCAGATAAAGCAAAAGCAAAAATAGATCCAATTAAAAGAGATAAGGAAGGAAACTATATCCTGCTAAAAGGGACCATCAAGAATGAAGAAATATCAGTACTTAACACACATGCACCAAGTGGTAGAGCATCCAGATTCCTAGAGGAGAAGGTAAGGGAATTAGAGGAAGAAATAGATAGCAAAACTATACTAGTGTGGGAACTTAATCTCCCCCTTTCTGAACTTGATAAATCTAACCTCAAAATAAACAAGAACTCAAGGAATTGAATAAAATTTTAGATAGGCAAGATAAGATAGATATCTGGAGAAAATTGAATGGGGATAAAAAGGAATATACCTTCCTCTCAGCAGTACATGGAACATATGCAAAAATTGACCATGTACTAGGGCATAAAAACCTCACAATTCAGTGCAGAAAGGCAGAAATATTAAATGCATCATTCCCAGACCATGATGCAAAGAAAATCATATGTAATAAAAGGCCATGGAATGACAAACTAAAAACTAAATATAAACTAAAATTTTCATCCTAAAGAATGAGTGGATCAAAAAACAAATTACACAAACAATGAGTATCATCATTCAAGAGAATGACAATAATGAGACAACATACCAAAATTTGTGGGATGCAGCAAAGGCAGTTCTTAGGGGAAGTTTTATATCCCCAAGTGTATACATGAATAAATTAGAGAAAATGGAAGTCAATGAAATGGGCATACAATTGAAAAATATAGAAAAACAACAAATTGAAAATCACCAATTAAATACTAAATTAGAAATAATGAAAACCAAAGGAGAGATTAACAAAATTGAAGTTAAGAAAACTATTGAATTAATCAATAAAAGTAAGAGCTGGTTTATGTAAAAAAAAACAATAAAATTGATAAAAATTTAGGCAAAATGATAATTAGAGAAAGAGGAAAAACAAGTTATGAGTATCAAAAATGAAAAGGGTGAATCTACCTCCAAAGAAGAAATTAAAACAATAATTAAGAATTATTTTTGCCAAGTTATATGCACATAAATTTGACAATCTTAGTGAAATAGTTGAATATCTATTAAAAATATAAGCTGCCTAAATTAACTGAAGAGGAAGTAAATTACTTAAATATCCCCATCTCAGAAAAATAAATTGAATAAGCCATCAGTGAACTCCCTAAGAAAAAATCTCCAGGGTCAGATAGATTTACTAGTGAATTCTATCAAATATTTAAAGAACAATTGATTCTAATACTCTGCAAACTATCTGGGAAAATTAGTGAAGAAGGATACTGACCAAATTGTTTTTATGACACAAACATGGTACTGATACTCAAATCAGGAATAGATAAAACAGAAAAAGAGAATTATACACAAATTTCCCTCTTGAATACTAATGCAAATATTATATATATATAAAATGCAAATATTATATATATATATATATATTAGTAAAAAGACTACAGTGACTTATCACAAGAAAAATACACTTTGATCAGGTAGGATTTATTCCAGGAATTCAAGGATGGTTTAACACTAGGAAAACTTTCAGTATATTTAATCATATCAACAATAAAATTAGCAGAAACCACATGATTATCTCAATAGATGCAGAAAAGGCTTGTGACAAAGTACAACATCCATTCCTATTTAAAAAAAAACATTAGAAAGTCAAGGAATAAATGTAGCCTTTCTTAAAATATCAAGTAGCATCTATTTAAAGCCATCAGCAAGTGCTATATGTAATGGGGATAAGCTAGAAGCATTTCCGATGATATCAGGTGTGAAACAAGGGTGTCCACTATCATCCCTCTTATTCAATCTTGTACTAGTAATGTTAGCAGTATCAATTAGAGATGAAAAAGAAACCAAAGGAATCAAATTAGGGAAAGAATAGTCCAAGTTATCACTCTTTGCAAATATGATGATATACTTAGAGAATCCCAAAGAATCAAGTAAAAAACTACTTGAGACAATAAATAAATTTGGCAAAGTTGCAGGACATAATAAAAACGCACATAAATCCTCAGCATTCCTGTATATTTGTAATGAAATCCTACATGAGGGGATAGAAAGAGAAATCCCCTTTAAAGTTACTGTAGACATTACAAAATATTTGGGAATCTACCTGCCAAAACAAACCCAGGACCTAAATGAACACAACTACAAAACGCTTTTCACACAAAGTCAGATCTAACTAATTGGAAAAAAACATCAAGTACTCCTGACTAAGTCAAGCTAATATAATAAAAATGACATTTTTTTTAGTGCCATACCAATCAATTTACAAAGAAATTACTTTTTAGAACTATAAAAAATAGTAATAAAATTCATTTTGAAGGACAAAAGGTCCAGAATATCAAGAGAATTAATGAAAAGAATTGCTAGGGAAGGCGGCTTAGCTGTACCAGATTTTAATCTGTATTATAAAGCAGTAGTCATCCAAATTACTTGGTACTGGCTGAGGAATGCAGCAGTTGATCAGTGGAATAGATTGGGTACACAAGTCTCAGCAGTCAATAACTATAGTAATCTACTCTTTAATAAACCCAAAGACACCAGTTTTGGGGATAAGAACTCACTATTTCACAAAAAATGCTGGAAAAACTGGAATATATTATGGCAGAAACTGGGCATAGACCATCATCTAACACTGTATACCAAAATTAAGTCTAAATAGGTACATGATCTAGGTATAAAGAATGATACTGTGAGTAATCTGTGAAAGCAAGGAATAGTTTATCTGTCAGATTTATGGAAAGAGGAAATCTTCATGACCAAAGAAGAATTAGATAGCATCATAAAATGCAAAATGGATAACTTTGATTATATGAAACTGAAAAGTTTGTGTACAAAAAAAGCCAATGTAACCAAGATTAAGATGGAAGTGGAAAATTGGGAAAGAATTTTTTACAACCAATGTCTCTGATAAAGGCTTCATTTCTAAAATATACAGAGAAGTGGGTCAAAGCTTACACTTTTCACTTACAAGCCATTCCCCCATTGATAAATGGTAAAATGATTTGAACAGGCAGTTTTCAGAGGAAGAAATTAAATATATATATATATATATACACACACATATATATACATATATATAAGCATATGAATAAATGCTCTAAATCACTGTTGATTAGAGAAATGCAAATCAAAACAACTCTGAAGTACCGCATTTCACCAGTCAGATTGGCTAAGATGTCAAAACAGGCAAATGACAAAGCTGGAGAGGATGTGGAAAAATTGGAACACTAATGCATTGTTGGTGGAGTTGTGAACTGATTCAACCATTCTGGAGAGCAACCTGGAACTATTCCTAAAGGGCTATACGTAATTTCTTACCCTTTGACCCAGCAATACCACTTCTAGGGTTGTATACCAAAGATATCATAGAAGTGGGAGGAAGACCTATATGTACAAAAATATTTATAGCAGCTATTTGTATGGTGGCAAAGAATTGTAAATTAAGGGGATGTCCATCATTTGGGGAATACCTAAAGAAGTTGTTGTATATGAATGTAATGGAATACTATTTTGCTATACAAAGGAAGGAGCAGATAGACTTCATATTTCCCTGGTGATACTTATATAAACTGATGCTGAGTGAGAAGGGCAGAACCAGGAAAATTTGTACATAATTGCAGATACAACATGTATGTGACTACCAACTTTGATAGACTAAACTATCTCAGAAATTCAGAGTTATATGTAAATTCCAAAAGACTCATGATGGAGAGAAATGTCTGCATTCAGAGTCAACAGTTTGAATGAAGACTGAAGCAAACTACCTGCTCTCTTTCTTTTTCTTGATTGGGGTTACTCTTTCCCATTGTTCATTCCATCCATTCCAATCCTTCTTTATAAATTGACTAATGTCGAATTTGAAAGTATTTGAAGATCCTATACTTGATTGTATGCAGCCATGGGGCAAAGGGGAGGGAGGGGAAGAAAATTTGAAAATCAAAGAAATGTGAACCTGAATCTTGCATGTTAAAAGTAAATGAACAAATTAATAAAGACCAAAACATTTGTAAAAAAAAATGGAAGAAAATATAAAATACCTTATTGAAAAAAAATGATCTGGAATATATATTTGATAGAGGTTATATCAGAATCACAGAACTGTCATAAAGTCTTAATCAAAATGAAGACCTGGACAGCAGGTTTCGAGAAATTATCAGTGAAAATTGTCCTGATGTCTTGGAACCAGAAAGCAAAATAGGTATTAAAAGAATCCACCTATGACCTCAGAAAAGAGACCACAAAATAAAACCTTTCAGCAACATTATAGCTGAATTTCATAACCATCATTTCAAGGGGGAAATTCTACTACTGTCCAGAAAGAAGCAATTTAAATATCAATTAGTCGCAATCAGCATTACATAGAACTTGACAGCTGCAATATTAGATGATGAGAGGTCATGGAGCATGATATTCTGGAAGGCATGAAGAGGTTACTCACTAAGAGGGTCAGGGAACCATAAAAATTAAGAGGTTACCCAATAAGAAGTTTTGGGTTGCTCTTGAGTCCCCAAAATACCAACATACTGAGTCATGCTAAATGAATTTGACACACGTCTTCTATCAGCCAAAGAAAAGTAAAGTCTATTAAAGATCTCTTGCATTAGACACAGAGTAAGTCTGTGCTAGGTCATTCCATGACAGTCTCACTACTCTATTGTGCTCTCCCCAATAGGAAGACAGCATGGGGGTTTTATATACAGAAGGTTGTGGGAGGAATCTAGGGGTGGTCTAGGGGAGGAGATTTGGGAGGGTCTTCAGCAGGAGTTAATGAGGTCAATGAGTGATTAAGGGTGGGAAGTTGTTGGAGGCCACCTGGAGACCACAAACAATGGTGGGCTAAGCCAATTCAAGGGTGGATCAATAAGATGGGAAGTCTAGTAAGTCTAGTAACAGAGGATGGGAAGTCTAGTAATAGACTTGCCTCATGAAAATGCCTACTATTTAATCAGAGTTCAAGGGCCTGTTCCTCAAGGGCTCAAGGAGAGCTCAAGGGGGCTCCCAGAACCCATACCTCATCATTCCGCCCTCAAACAAATGGGACCCAAATCCATTTGGTGTAAAGGATGAAAGTTTTCAGCTTCTGAAAGTGTTTCCTGTGGGCAAGGGGCTTAGAGCTTTCCCTGACTCTCTGGGTCTCATTCAAGGGGGGTCAGACATCACATTCAAGGGGTCAGTATCTGGAACGTGGATGATGACAGGTCCAGTAGGCTGGAGAACTTGGAAGAATTAAAGATGACTGTGGCAAGACCAAAATGCTGTCAGATATCTCTTTCCTTTCTAAATTGCTCCATGAACATTTAGCACCTGGAAAGAAATAGCAGGCACAGAATCTAATAGTTTTCAAAAATAGGCAACAACTCCCAAAGCCTGTTCTCTTCTTCCATTATCATAGAGAGTTAAAGGTTTTTCCTAGATTGGGCAAAGCTGGAGTGGTGATCAATTTAGTTTTCAAATTTTCAAAACTTTCACCTGTTGGTCTGTGCCTTGAGTAGCAATTAATGGTTGAAGTCCCTCCCAGGCCTTGGAATAAGTGGATATAAACCACTCAGGGGGCACACTTTAGGATCTAGTGATCAAACAAATGCTGTTGTGGCAGAAGTAGCTCACCCAGGAATTTCCTGATGCAAACTATTGACTCAACTATCTCCCACACTTCTGAGGGAACATGGGGAGATCTGGTGAAAAGAGGGTAAAGGGACATGGGAGGTTTAACTAGAGAAAATTGACTCCCCAATTTCACTATCAGGTCCCTTCCCAACAAGGGGGCAGGGCAAGAGGAGATAATAAGGAATTGCCTCAAATAGGCAGGGAAGATGTCTCTCTACATCCCTTAGTTTTCCCTTCTATGCCCATGACCTGATGGGTCAAAGGCCAAGTAGGGCAGGAATAATTAATTAAAACAGAGAATGAAGCTCCTGTATCTATCAGAAAGCAGGTAACTTTACCTTCGACCTCGATGCCTGCCCAGGGCTCAGCAAGGGCAATGGAGAAGGTGGGAGCACTGCCAAGCCCCAAGCTTCTCTGTCATTCCAAGTCTTGCAAAGACTGTAGGACAGGGTACTGGGAGGAGGTGGCTCAACCACTTATACCTAAGTGACTATCCTTCCTCCAATGCCCCTCCTGGTTATATGGGCACAGTTCTAGAGGTGTTGGTTCCTGGGGCTTCCCATAGGCTGGTGCCCTGGAGGGGCAGTCCTTGGACCAGTGACTCTCCTTGTGGCATCAAAAGCAGGTTTTCCCCTTGCCCAAATGACAGGGCTTCCTTCAAGGGGGTCCCCTGAAAGGGCTTTTGCTGGCCATTAAAGCAGCCAAGAATTGAGCATGTCTCTGTCTCTGGTTCTTTCCCTGTGTTCTTTCTCCTCTGCTGCAACAAGGTCTCTGTTATTAAAGACTCCAAAGGCCATCTCCAGCAATTGGGCCTGAGGTGTTTGGGGTCCCATTGCCAATATCTGCTGTTTCCTCCTAATATCTGGGGCAGACTGACTAATAAAATACATGTTAAGGATTGCTGCCCCTTCTATAGAGACTGGATATAAATTTGTAGACTTTTTAATAGCTTCTACAACTCTATGTAGGAAAAGGGTGGGGTTTTCTTGATTTATCTGAGAAATTTCTCTAACTTTCTGATAATTTACGTGCTTTTAAAATGCAGTTCTGATGCCTTCTAACAGGCAAAGTAACATAATAGTATCTCTTCTCCCTGTCATCCTGGATCTGATAATCCCATCCCAGGTCACTAGTGGGAACAGCAGTTGTTCCTGGAGGGTATTTTTTGGGGTCATTGCTAGCCAAAATACCCTCCAATTTTGGGGCTGGATCCCAGATTCTCCTCTTCTCCTCAGTGGAACAACAGGTAGAGAAGAGGATATGCAAATCACCCCCAGAAAGCTCAAATGGCAGGGATAAGTCCTAAAAGCCTTCAGTAAACTTTGTTGGGTTTCAGAGAATTTACACAACTTTTCTTGAATCTGATTGAGATCTGAAATGGAGAATGGGACATGCACTTTAGTTGTGTTGCTTGTCAAGAGAGGTGCTTCCCTTTAGGGAAAAATCCCTGAAGGCAGTGTGGGGACAGAGGCTTGGGAAGGGAGATTGGAAGTTCCACTTTTTGTGAGAGAGTGACTGGTGGTTTCTGGCTAAACTGGATCAGATTGCAGGACTGGGGGATCTGGCTGGCAAGAGGGAAAGTCAGCCAGCATCTCAGGAGTAGAAGTTGTTAGAAGAGGAGAAACATCTATGACTGCCTCTGGGGTAGGGCCTGAGGGCTGAGTGAGTGTTGCCTCATGGGGAGGGGCCACAGAGGGAGGCATTTCAGCATGACAAGGGTCTAAGACCTAAGCAGGGCTCCCTGAGAGGGGAGGGGCCATGCTGGGAGATGCAGGGTAAGAGATAGGAATGGTGTAGAAGACAGAAAATGAGGGGTGTTGGACTAGAGGAAAAGGGAAGGGGAACCAAAGGGAAAAGAGTTGGGGTACAGCAGAAGGTTCTGGGGGAGCTGCCTCAGTGACCTGAGTAGGAGTTGCTGACGGGGGTGGGGCTGGGGATGAAGCCATAGGAAAGGGATCATTTATTTGGTCCCCATTGGCCCTCTTGGAGGGACTCTAACTTCAAGCATCACACAGTATTTCCTGAGAACCTTGTTCTGATAAAGTTCAACAAAACCATTAAGTAGGCAACTTCAATCCATCTTCCTTCTCTGCGACAGTATGATTGTAACTGGGAGTTTTATCTGTTAAAGTCCCCAAAACAGGGCACAATTCATTGTCTATTAGGCTATTCCTAGGCCAAACAGTGTTGCAAAAAAAACCAACTTTTCCTTTTTAAGATCTCCAGGGAAATATTTTTTTTTCCAATTTTGTAAAAGACAACCCAAAGGCGAACTTTTGGAAGCCACAGGCATAGGGCTTGGAAATGCCTTCCTCCATAAAGGAAGGCTTGAAAGTAAGGCTCAAAAGACAAAGAAAGAAAAACCACAGGGGGTGGAGTCAAGATGGAGGAGTAGAAGCAGGACCTCCCTGCTGCTCCAGCCTCCACCTTCCCTAATCCATGTAAAAGGGGAGTCTAAACAAACTTTGGAGCTGCAGAACCCACAAAATGACACAGAGAAGCTAACCTCCCATTGAGGACAGCCCAGCTGGCTGGCAGGAATCAGCCAGTTCAGAGCTCTGGGAGCTGAGCGCAGCCCCACCCCAAGACTTTAGCCCCAAGGTAGGCCTGACCAGCCCCCAGTGGAGGGACTCCAGATCACCAGCAGCTGTGGCCATTTCTAGATTTATCAATACATAGATGCAAAGGACAAAGTGAGAAGTCAGTGCAGTCTGGACTTTGGGACCCAGTAAGTGGAAATTCGTGGCTTTTGGCCCTGGGGTGAGAAGCTGCTGAGACTCCAGCACAGCAAGGCAGCTCCATGTGGCAGCTTCGGCTCCTGGCCTGCAGAGTGTAGGGGGGCCAAGCACCGGTCTGAGGGGTAATCGCTCTTGCTTTAACCTGCTTGAATCTGTATTGCTATATAGGTTGGGAGTCCTTGGGTGGGTGTCCAGCTTGCCAGAGCTTGTGGAGGCCTCAGAGAGGGCACCCATCTAATACCTCAGGTAACTGAGAAAACCCCAGTGTTTGGGATGAAAGCTCCCCTGTTTGGTGGCAGAGTCCTACTGTGGCAAAAAGCCCAGGGGTCAAGGGACTGAGGGGCAACATGACCAGGCAAAGGAAACAAAGCAGACAGACGATCCCAACATTAGACTCCTATTTTGGGGACAAAAAGGAGCAAAGCATGGAATAGGAGGAAGACAGTTAAGTCAGAACTCCTGCACCAAAAGCTTCATAGGAAAATACCAGCCGGTTACAGGTCTTAGAGGACCTTAAGAAGCAGATAAGAGAAGTGGAGGAAAAATTGGGAAAGAAATGAGAACAATGCAAGAAAATTTTGAAATGAGAGTCAACAGCCTGACTGAGGAAAATAACACCTTAAAAAATAGACTAACTCAAATGGCAAAAGAGGCTCAAAAAGGCAATGAGGAGAAGAGTGCCTTAAAAAGCCGAATTTGCCAGATGGAAAAGAATCTCCAAAGCTCAATAGCCTCTTCATTCATCCTTTTCATTTCAGATGATGTTAATTTGGTTTCCTTCATTTTTTTAAATCAAATCAACTAAAGGTTTACCTATTTTCTTCATAAAACCAGCACCTAGTTGTTGTTGTTGTTGTTGTTGTTGTTTCTGATAATTTTCTTAACTTCAGTTGTATTTATCTCTCCTTTGATTTTAATATTTCTAATTTGGTATTTAATTGGGATTATAATTCATTTTGTTTCTATCTTTTTAGTTGCATGGTCAATTCATTGATATCTTCTATTTGTATTTTATTCATGTAAGCATTTATAGATATATAACTTCCACTAAGAATTGCTTTTTCTGCATCCTGTAAATTTTAGTATGCTGCCTGAATATTATCATTCTCTTACATGAAGTTATTGATTGCTTCTATGATTTTTTTTGATCTACTCATTTTTTAAGATTAGATTGTTTTGTTACCAATGAACTTTTAATCTATCTTTCCATGACCATTAATTTCATGTGATTTTTATTGCATCATGTTCTGAAAGGGATACATTTAATATTTCTGCCTTTCTTTGCTGAACTGTGAGGTGTTTATGGCCTAATATATAGTCAATTTTTGTGTAAGTGTAATGTATCACTGAGAAAAAGTGTAAGTTACTCGTAAGTATTAACTGTCTGAAGTTGGATATAAACTCAGGTCCTCCTGAGTAAAGATATTTTCCGTTCTATCACCATTCAGTTTTCACCAGAGGTCTGCCATATCTAACTTTTCTAAAATTCTATTCATGTCCTCCTCTTCATTCTTGTTTATTTTGTGGTTAGATTCATCTGAAATGTGGAGGGTGAGGTCCCCCATGAGCATAGTTTTGTTGTCTATTTCTTCCTGTAACTCCCTTAATTTTTCCTCTAAAAAATTGGATGCTATGCCACTTGGTGCATATATGTTTAGTAATGATATTATTTCATTTTAACTTTAGCAGGATAAATTTTACTTTCCTGTCTGTTTTAATTTGTTCTGTTTTTGCTTTTGCTTTGTCTGAGATCAGGAGTGCTACATCTGCTTTTTTGTTTTGTACTTTGGCAGAAGCATAATATATTCTCTTCCAGCCTATTTCCTTTACTGTCTGTGTATCACTCTGTTTCAAATTTGTTTCTTGAAAACAGCATATTGTAGGAATATGGTTTTTAACCTACTCTGCTAACCACTTATTTTTATTGCAGAGTTCACCAATTCTCATTTACAATTATGAAGTAATCGTGTCTTTCTCTAAATCCCATGGAATTGACAATCAGTTCAAGCTGTACACAAAGTTAGCAAAAAGTCACACATAATCTCTTTTATAACAGTTATCCAACCATCGAAAAATCTATGCACTGATAACTCATAAATCCCCTGCTATTATTGCTACTGCTATTTGCTTCTGCTTTGGCAGCTGCCTACAAGTTTACCCCTGCTACTGATGCTTTGCCCTGGGCAGACTCCCACCCTGTTGTCACAGACTTCTTCTGTTGACTTCCTGACAGGGAAAATATTTCATTTTAAACTTTTGTGATCTCTTCAGGCCCAAATTTTAATTTGCATATTTATTTTACTTTAATTTTATTTTAAATTTTTTTTCATTTTCCCCAGTTACATGTAATAACAATTTATTTTTTAATATTAGTTAAGACATTGATTAATTTTTATTTTTATTTTTTTTCCATTGGCAATTTTTAATCTTTGACTTGTGCTGGATTCAAATGTGATTTTAAAGGCACAGGAGGAAGGGAAGGCCATCGCAATAAGAAGGAATAGATAAGGGAGGCTGGAGGAACCCACCCACTAGCATTCCACCTAAGGAAATAAATAATACATTACAACAGACATACTGACTGTGATCATAATTTTCAAGTGAAAAAGTCACCCCAAACTTCAGTGGTGCAGTTTTACTGACAGAAATCCAAAGACTGGTTCCATTCCCATTTGGAGAATATACCCAGAAAGCAGAAGAACCCAGGGGATGAACTCCAGACACAAAAAGTTAGGGCTTCCTCAGGCACTGCACACAATTATCAGGCAGTCACATACATATTTTTTTAATGCCAAAAGGAACCTCAGGGTGGAAGGTTGCTTTGAAATAAAATTAGGTTGACCATTGACAACTACTACAACTGGTCTAAGTGGAATTCTAGGTTTGATTCATAGCATTGGAAAAGGGGAGGAGTCTGGAGGTTTCATCAAAACAGGAAACACTTCTGTAGTTTTTACTATGATTCCACAGGGCTTCACCTAAGTGCAAAAAGAAACCTGTCATATTGGGGGTTTCCAAAAATTCCATTCTGTCCTCCCTTCTCCAAATTTTGTCCCTTGTATAGATGTGGACACCTGCATAATATGGCTGTTTCTACCCCAAAGAGAAACATGTAATTTTCCTTGCTTAGGCCAGACTGAGGTCAAGGGTAGAAAGGGATTGCAAATTCAAAAAAGCTAAAGAGTATTTTGAAAAATACTACTGATTTGCCTAATGTGATCACACAGGAAGTAACTTTGCCTAACAGACATTAAGTTTTGTCAACTGTGATTTCCTATAGACTGTGGAATAGATCCTGATGAATAAAATCCAATAAAACAATTAAGAAAAATGTCTTGAAATTGCCCACCTAAACGTGGATAAAGTGGCAGAAGTCAAAAGTACATTTATAACCATATTTCGTCAGAATGATGCCAGCTGTAATGACAAGTACCCTCCTCATTATTTAAAACACTGGTTGGTTGGTCAGATTAAACACAAACCATTTAACTATTTAAAGATTAAAATTTGTTATGAGCACAATGATTTAGGACCATGGTCTCAACCTTCTAGAAAGGTTTTATAGGAAGGGATACCTCCTCCAAAGATGTGCCCGAAGTACCCAGTGGGCAGATTCAACTACAGGTATGAAAATGAATACTTTTATGTTTGTTCAAATTAAGTCGGGGGTAAATTATATCATCAAAAGTAAAGTAAAAATACCTTAAGTACAATATGCTTTTAAGCTCATCCAGTGTTTTCTTTAAAAAAACTGGTTTATTGCAATCAATTTTAAAATGGGACACTAAATGCATTTAAATCCAGACAGCCACCCGCACTTAATTTTTCTCTTAAAAAAAAAGGTAAAA
Organism: Petaurus breviceps papuanus; assembly: GCF_028583685.1. NCBI lineage: Eukaryota > Metazoa > Chordata > Mammalia > Diprotodontia > Petauridae > Petaurus > Petaurus breviceps. Next base: position 24,385,176 of record NW_027185863.1, on the reverse strand, counting down.
ACATTTAAGAGCTAGAAGATGCTGCCAGGATGGAAAATTTCAGAAACTTGTCTTCAAGCACAGACCCTGGGCATATCAGTCTTTTTTTGAATCCTGCAAAGTTTGAAGTCTCTCTAGCAGTGGAGAATGGGAATAATGCCACATTGAAAATAACCAGTCAGAAACAGGAAACCCCAAATTGTCTTTGTTTAGTTTGATCAAGGCTTGTAATGTAATGCCAAGCAAAGGCAACTTCCCAAGGTTCAAAATACCAGCATAGGTACTCTCCATTTTATTCAGTGATAAATTAAGAACAGAGAAGATCAAAATATGACATCATTCAAAATACAGCATTTACTAAGTGTGATTCAATAATCTCCAAGTACTACCCCCAAGTTGATTTAATCAAGTTCTACTCCACCCCTGGACATTACATTCATTTAATCAATCACAAAAACCCTCTTCTCAAATGGAGATTAGTTTCCAATCACAAGTAAAGCACATTCCTTTGTTCAATCACAGAGCACAAAAAAGTCAAAAGTTCCCCACCCTTGGATCACAATTGAATCTACCCCAGAGTTACAACAAGCTTAAGCACAGCATTTAACACCCAAATGGAGGTCTTTTCTTCATCTTGACAGGAGACAAGTTCTCAGCAATCTTTGTTCCTCAGTAGACAAAGCTTAGCAAGGCCACAAGATACATTGCCAGTCTCTTCATTAATTCATTCTTTGTCTGCAGAACAGTCCTAGGACCCCTAAAAACATTAGCAAAACCCACTTCCAGGATTTCTGTAAACATACAACAAGAAAATCCTTCTTCAGAGCTTCTAAACCAACAGCAAGGTTCCCAGACTTCTGCAACAACAGGACTGTCTTTCACCAGTGGACAAATCTGGCAAAAAAAAACATCAAAACAGACAGACAAAATACCAGCATAAAAGCCATGTCTCCTCAGACCTTGGAAGCTCTGTGTGGCAGCTCTCAAAGTCCTGGGCAATTCAAAGTGGCCCTCAGCAATCCTCTCTGTCTCTCTCTGCCTCCAAAATGCTGCTTCCAAAAAGTTCTTCTGCCTCTCTCTTGTGTCTCTCCAAATTTACATCACCAGCTCCTCCCAGTTCAGCCCTCTCTTTTCATGTCAACAATTCCATCCCACAAGTGTGATTAACAAGCTCTAGGTTTCAACACAATCAAACCAAAAACCAAGCCAATACAGGGGGATCTTTAAATTCCATTGCTATTACAAGGCTGAATATGTCTTTAGTTTTCCCAAGTTTCTTGGCAAATGCATCTGCTTGGAACTCAAATCTTTAGTTCAGTACTGTGAGACAAAAAGAAAGTACCTCATTGTAAGGTGAAAAAAATAAATTGGAAGATGATCATTAGTCCAACTAGAGTGGGCTGAGTATCATAAAAACCAAATGTAGCAAAGAGTTCTTTTTGACCAATTAATACAGCAGATAAGAAAAAAACTAAGGAAAGAATTAGTGTGACTGATAATGATATGTTTGACAGTGTGGCCTAACTTCCAATGTCCCAATTTTTCAGTTGTTCAGTTATATCCAATTTTGGTGTCCCCCATGAACCACAATACTTCAGGCCTTTCTGTCTTCCACTATCTCTTGAAGTATTTCCAACCATATCAATAATTAATTGATGTACAGTTAATTATTATAAGCACTTTATAATTTACCTTTATGTTCAGAATGAAGAAACAAGTGCTCACTGTAGGAATTTTATCAAGTAAGAAATGTAACACATAAATAAAATTAACTGTTGGATATGTTTTATAGACAGAGTTACTTCTAAAATCCGGGTTTCTTCATTGCTAACTGATTTCACCAGGGAAATTGATTAGCAACAACCAGTTTGGCAAGTGACCTTGATTGTTTTTAATAAAGCTGAAGACATATATATCCTATGGCATGCAGGTATGGGTGATGACAGATATAAAAAATGGGTTAGAAATGATTCTGTAAGTGAAAAGAGAAGGAAACATGAAGGACTAGTGGAGGTAAAGATTCTTAGTATTAAACATGCTCGTAGGCAATGCTCTTTGGTTTTCCCAGGGTTTTATAGGACAGAAATTCCAAGACCATTTATTCCTGTGGCTAGATATTTTATGAAAGGACAATATAGATTTCTCTTGGCACTCCTTTTTGATTATATAAGTCATGTCAGAATTAAATATATTTGGAGATTTTCTATAGGAAATATTCTCTATGAAAATAAAATTGCTCCTTTATAACTCCAAATAAAATTTTCACTAATGAGACTCTTTAAAGTCATGTCCCTTCCTGAAATACTACACTTGGGGACTTTCAGGTGCATTTACATATAGTTTAAATAGATAAAAGTTGAAGTCAATAGAAAATAACATTAATTACTTCTCCCAGGTATGTAGTGGTATTTTATTCCTATTCATAGAAATATAACCTAAATACCTTTTTTATAAGAAACTTAGAATTTTCTATTCAGATACAAGACTAACAAAAATTTTTCATAATGAAGATAAAAAAAGAAAATATAGTTCTTTTTTTTGAAAGCTCTTTTGCTTGATAAATGATAATAATTCGTTTAAAGAGTTCCTGGAATTTTCCTTAAATCTCCATATTTATTATGAATGTTTTCATCCTTATTAAGGAAAATTGTACAAACACCATATAACAGTTAATATAACTATGCTTCTTTTTCATAATCTAATCTTTATAAATCAACCAAGAAAAAATATTTCAGTATTGATAACACAATATTACAGTATGTCTGTGCATGAGAAAAATTAACCAATGGGATGGTTGTAGAAGACCTAAATTAGCCAATAAGATGATATAATCATGTACTTTCAAGGTAGAAGAAACCTTAGAGGATAGTGAGTTTAATTCACTCAATTTAGAAATGAAGAAACAGCTTACAGAGAGTTTAAATGACCTGCCAACATAACCTCGGTAATAAGTATTTGAAACAGGATTTGAACCTAGGTCTTTCTAGGTGTATGTTCAATGCCCTGTCTCAAGTGGAATGCCATAAGTTTTCTATGGTATAGCTTTTATTTCTTCTTCTAGCAAATTCCTTGTTTAAACAAAATTATCTACCAATTTCTGTATAATTAAAGACTCTAAGGATGTACATATTTGGAAGCCATCAGCTACACTGTGTGAGTGTAGAGCAGGAGTGTGGAAAGGCTTTGAAACTTTTATCAAAATGAAGATCAAACTGACTATATTGTTTGTCTACTCAGATACAGGATATATACAACATGTCCTGAGCTTAAAACTACGCTGAGGATTTTGAAACACTCTGTGTAATATAATGAAAGGACAGATGAACTGGCACACAAATAAAAATACCCATTTTACTGATGAAAAAATAGATTCTATGGGGCGACTAGATAGGGCAGTGAACAGAACATTGGCCCTTGAGTCAGGAGCACCTGAGTTCAAATCTGACCTCAGACACTTAACAGAAAACTAGCTGTGTAACCTTGGGAAAGTCATTAACACCAATTGCCCTACCTTCCCCTCTAAAAAAAAAAAACCGTCCCCCAAAATTGGGACATTTGTCCTCAGAACTTATGGGGAGGCTAGGTGGTGCAGTGAATAGAGCAACGGCCCTGGAGTCAGGAGCACCTGAGATCAAATCCGGCCTCAGAGACTTAACACAAAAAAAGGTAGCTGTGTAACCTTGGGCAAGTCACTTAACCCCAATTGCCTTCCAAAAAAAGGAAAGAAAGAAAGAAAGAAACAAACAAACAAACAAACAAACAAAGAAAATAAACTGTAGTTGTTGAGAGATTAGTGCCTTGCCCAAAGTACCATGGCTGATACATGGGTATATGGGCTAGTTCAGAATGAAATCTAATATTGTCTTACTTCATGTTCACTTACAAAATAGCAGTCTCACATTTTAGTAAATAGTCTATTCTGAATAATAAAAGTAGGACAGAGCCAGAGAAAGACAGAAACAGAGAGACAGAAAGAAATTAGAAAAGAAATGCTTTTTAGAGAAAACGCTCCACAACATCACTAGCATGCTCCTCCCAATACATTAAACGTCTTATTTGAGAGAATTCATTAATGTTTTAGGCCATCCATTATGTTTTTGGACACGTAATTGTTAGGGAGTTATGGTTTTGTGACTATGATTAGCTTCCAACTAGGATGGATTTCAAGAGCCACTAAAATAAATTACATGTTTTTTCCAGATATTACTTCTGATATTTTATAAAATCTACCCTAAGAAATACCCCTCCCTTCCTTTGACCAAATACTCTTTGTGTAACCTGGTTTGTAGTAACCTCATATTTCTGGTTATCTTCCTTTGGGTTAGCTCCAGTTTGTCAATGTCTTTCTTAAGGCATGGCATGCAGAACTAATAGTAAATGTGGTCTTCTGAGGGCAGAGGGCAATGGGGTTGTCACCTTTCTTTTTAGGAAAATTGCATCTATTAATGTAGTTTAAGTTTCCATTGAAGACTTTAGCAGCAATAACAGATTGATTATTAAAATTGACTTTGTTGATATTTAAGATACTTAAAGCATTTTCCCATTAAATGTTATTTAGCAAGCCTTTATACAATGTACAGTGTAAATCCAGTGCAAAGTATTATGTAAAGCAGGTTTTTAAAATAAAAGTATACAAATTTACATTAATCTCTACTACATATAATTTTACTAGCTTTATTCTACAATAAATATTGTTTTAGATACCAATATATCCTTTTGTATAACATCAATCCCTCTAAAATTCCTTTGGCATCTCTTCTAGATGGTTCTTCATATAAATGACTGAGAAAAAAGTCTTGAATAGAGAAAAGTAGAAGATAGAACTTCATAACCTGAAACTAAAAGTTCCCACCCAACTTGCATTCTTTTTGCACATTTGGAAAATATTTTGCTATTTTGAAAAAAAAATATTGGTTCAGGTACAATATGAAGTTAGCTTAATTTATATAACTTGTGCAAAGAAACAGTAAGAAATGCAAAGCATCATCATAGTAAATAGTACATAATAATTGCTTTTTACAAACTCATTGACATCAATATAAGTTGCAATTTTTTTACAAATACCATTAACTAGAAATATTTAAGGATGCTAGAGTGTTATTAGGGTTCTAAGAAAAATGATAATAATATCTACTACTAGATAGTCACTAATGATTGCAAAATATTTTATATATTGTCTCATTTGAATCACTGCAACCATGTGACCTTTTGTTCTTGATTCTTGATCTCTTGTTCTTTCTCTTCCCTCCCAGGCAACCTATGACTTAAAAAAAAAGCACTAGTTTTCTTCAATGATAACATTCTTCATACTGCTCAACCTACATGTTTCTTTTCATTTTTTAATTTAAATGTAATATGTTGAATATTGCACAATCCCACCATGATATTCCCCATTGTCCCTCGGGTGATCCTTAAATTTAAGTCTTTAATGATTATAATTTTAAGTCTTGCAATGACATGACATTATTGGGAAAATATTAATCTTAAAATCTACTTTTCTTTCAAGGAGAAAAAGGAGTAATTTAAAAGTAGGTTTTATTATTACTCCTGTATTACACATGAGGAAATTCATACTAGGAGACATCAATATCACATAGCTAGTTAATATCTTGGACAGGCTATCAACTAAGAGCTTTCTGATTCAAGGATTCATTGTTATTGGGTAACCAGGGGGAGTTGGATAAGAGAAAGTCCATGGCAGCAACAGCAGCTTCTCTTGAGGCCAATAGTCCACAGCCTGGATGTTTAAAAATTACCTACTTGAAATTCCCGGGAGCCAAGATGGCAGAGTAAACCCTTGCTGCTCTAACCCCTCTCCATGACCCTGAAAACGCAGAGATTATTGCCCCATTGTAAAATCCTGAAATAGTGGAAGCAGCTGCAAGCTTGGGACTCCTAGAGGAAGGATTTCACTGAAGCTGCACCATGCCTGAAGTGAATGGTGGGCAGAGTCCCAAGAAACGCCATCTCAGCTGAACAGTGGGAGATCCAGAAGCCTAGGGCTGTGGAGCCAGCAAATGCCAACACAAGAAGCCCATGTGTGCCTTAGCACAACCGGGGGAATGTGCAAACACTGGCATGGCAGACTGCCAACTGCTGAGCCTACCAGACCTTCAGCTCAGGGGCACAGAGATGGAAACCTGAAGAGGGCAGGCCACCCCTCCCCCACACCTTACTCTGTGAGCCTCAGGGAAACTCAGGGGAAAAACTTATAGTCCTGACCTAAGCTCAGTCTAGACCCCTAGAAGCTACAGCACATAAAGTTAACAATTAGGCCTCTAGCTACCAGCTGGAGAAGCCTGGGTTAAAAGCCAGGAAATAGGCAATGACAAATGCCAGAAGCAATTTGCCAAGGGAAAACCAAAGACAAATCCTGTTATTGTGAATGAGAAGACTCACTTTTAGAAGATACCATCCACTATATCCACACTTGAGACCACAGAAGGAAATATGAACAGGTCTCAAGCCCAAAAAACATTCTTGGAAGAGCTCAAGAAAGATTTTAACAGTTAAATTAGAAAGGTAGAAGGTAAATTGACCAATTCTTTTTTTTTCTTTTTTTTTTTTGCTTTTTGGAGGGGGAAGGTAGGGCAATTTGGGTTAAGTTATTTGCCCAAGGTCACAGGGCTACTTTTGTGTTAAGTGTCTGGGGCTGGAATTGAACTCAGATCCTCCTGATTTCAGGGCTGGTGCTCTATTCACTGTACCACCTAGCTGCCCCCAGATCATTTCTTTTAAAATTAAATTGGCCAAAATGGAAAAAATAAAATCTCACTGAAGAAAACAAATCCTTGAAAAGTAAAATTTTTGAACTGGGATGAGAGGTCCAAATTCTAACTGGAGAAAATTCTTCCTTAAAAATGAAATCTGAACATATGGAAAAGGAGCTTCAAAAGCTCACCAAGGAAAATAATTCACTAAAAAGTAGAATCAGTAAAGTTGAAGCTAATGACCCTATGACAAATCAAGAATCAGTCAAACAAAATATAAAGACTGAATAATTAGAAGAAAATGTAAAATATCTCATTGGAAAAATCAACTGACCTGGAGAACAGATTAAGGAGAGATAATCTAAGAATTATTGGTCATGATGAAAAAGAAAACAGCCTGGACAATATCTTCTAAGAAATTATTTTAAAAATATCCTGAGGAAGTAGAACCAGAGGGTAAAGAGTTATTTAAATAATTCACTGGACACATTCTGAAAGAGATCACAAAATTGATAACTCCAAGAAATATCTTAACCAAATTCTTGAATTATCAGGTCAAGGAGAAAATACTGCAAGTAGCCAGAAAGGAGCAATTCAAAGATTGTGGAACTACAGTCAAGATCACACAGGACCTAGTAGCTTCTACATTAAAGGCTGGAGGGATTGGGATATATTTCACAAGGCAAAAGAGCTTGGACTGCAATCAAGGAGAAACTATCCAGCAAAACGGAGCATAATATTTCAGGCATGGAGACTGTCATTCAATGAAATAAGGGACTTCCAGATCTTCCTGATGAAAAAGTCAGAGCTCAACGGAAAACTTGATATCCTAATACAAGACTCAAGAGAGATATAAAAAGGTAAACAAGGAAAGAACACACACACACATGCACAAATAGGCACATAACTTGTGATTCAATAAGAGGAAACTGTTCACATCCCTATATGGGAAGCTGATATATTGACAATTTTATAATTATAATGGCATTTAAAAGGGATATACATAGATTGACAATGTGGGTATAAATTGACTAATCTGATGACAAAAAAAAGCTTATTAAGGGGTGCAAAGGGATTGTAATGGGAGAAAAGGAAAGGAGGAGGCAGAAAAGGGTAAATTATGCCACATGAAGAGGCATAAAAACATAATATACACCAGTGAAAGAAGTGAGGGAAATGGACTTTATATGAACTTTATTCTCATTGTTTTACATTCAAGGAAAGATTAACATAACCAAGTAAGTTTAGGATTCTAATGTGAAAAGAAGCAAAAACTCATTATATTAAAGGAAGGATGGAGATGAGCACTGTATGAAATTTACTCTCATTGATTTGGGTTCACAGAGGGAATAAGATACTATGTTAAGTATAAAAATCTATTGTGTCCCACAGGCAGTAGGAGGGGAAAGAGAGGAAAAGGAGAGAGTGTTAGGAGGGAGGGAAGAAGTAGTAAGGGGAAAGGGCAGGTAAAGGCAGTTGGGTATATAGGGAGGGAATACTGAGAGAGGCAGTGGTCAAAAGGAAAACTTTTAAGGAGGGGAAGGGAAAAGGGAGAAATAAAAGCATAAACTGGGGAGGGAATAGGATGGAGGGAAAGACACAGATAGTAATCATAACTGTGAACGATAATGGGATGAACTCTCCCATAAAACAGAGGCAGATAGAAGAATAGATTAAAAACCACAATCCTACAATATGTTGTCTACAAGAAACACATCTGAAATGGGGGTATATGCACAGGGTAAAGGTAAAAGGCTTCAGTTAAAGTAAAAAAAAATAAAAAAAATAAAGCAGCAGTAGCAATCCTTATGTAAAATAAAGCCAAAGCAAAAATTATTCTAATTAAAAGAGATAAAGAAGGAAACTATATCCTACGAAAGGCACAGCCAAGAATGAAGCAAGATCATTACTAAACATTTAGGCAAAAAGCAGTATAGTATCCAAATTCCTAGAGAAGAAGTTAAGGGAATTGGACAAAGAAATAGATAGCAAAAATATACTAGTAGGGGACTTCAATCTGCCCCTCTCTGAACTTGATATCTAACCTCAAAATAAACAAGAAAAAAGTTAAGGAGGTGAATAGAATTTTAGAGAGGGTAGATATGATACACTTTTGGAGAAAATTAAATGGGGAAAAAAGGAATAAACCTTCTTCTCAGTGGTACATGGAACATACACAAAAAATGACCATGTCCTAGGGCATAAAAACAAATTGCAAATGCCCAATTAAATTCTAAATTAGAAACAATGAAAACCAAAGGAGAGACTAATCAAATTGAAATTAAGAAAACCATTGAAATAATAAATAAAACTAAAAGCTGGTTTTATGAAAAAAAAATTGATAGACCTTTAGTGAATTTGATAAAAAAAAATGACAGAAGAAAATCAAATTGGTAGTATCAAAAAAGAAAAGGTGAATTGTATTTAAGTAGTAGGTGATCCTTCAAAAGCTAATAAATTCCAAATTCTCATATAATAATACAAACAAAGACCCCCAAATGCTCTCTGGTAATTCATGAAATAACATTTTACTTGCTAGAGATTTGCACTTGACCTATGCCTTCATTGCTATAGTGAATTCCCAGGTGAGAAAACTTCTCCTACCAATGTGTGTCAGCACTCTTTTTTCTTCATTTTTCAAATGTTTTATTAAATTCTGATTTACATCATTCATTTCCACAAGATTTTGAGTTACAAATTTTCTCCCCATTTTTCCCCTACCCACTGCCCAAAAAAGCAGTCCCACAGGATAGCCCCTCCTCCAATCTGCTCTCTCCCATATCTTCTCCCATACCCCCTTCAACTTTTCCAGTAGGGCATGGTGGATCTCTATGGCCCAGTGCCTGTATATCTTATTTCCCAATTACATGTAAAATAGTATGAATAATAGTGTGTGTGTATTTAAACATTTGATTTTAAAACTTGGAATTCCAGATTCATTCCCTTCCTCCCTAGTCACCCACCCTTACTGAGAAGATAAGCAATTCAGTATAGGTTGTACATGTGTATCTCATTCAAAACATTAACATAGTAGATATATTGTAAAAGGCTGAGTATATTTCCCTCCCTCCTATCCTACCCCCCACTTGTTCTATTCGCTAATTTAATCTCGTCCCTTTTCAAACTGGGTGTTTCCAACTTTGCTCCCCCACAATCTGCCATCCATTCCATCATCCCCACTCTCATTCCCTTCCCCTACTCTCCTGTATGGTGAGATACCCTATTTAGTGTTTATTTCATTCTCGCACCGAGCAAAATTCAATGCGAATAACATTGACTTATTATGTTTTGCCTTTCTATTATTCCCCTCCATTGTAACCATTTTCCGTTGCCTCTTCTATATGAGAGAGTTTACCCCATTCTGTCTCTCCCCATCTTCTCTCATATTCCTCTCTCATTTTCCTTGTTTACTTTCTCATGCTTCTCTTGCTTCTTGTGTCTGAATATCAAATTTTCTATTCAACTCTGTTTTTTTTTCATCAAGAATGTTTGAAAGTCCTCTACTCCACTTTTTGACCATATTTTCCCCTGAAACATGATACTCAGTTTTGGTGGATAGGTGATTCTTGATTTTAATCCTTACTCTTTTGACCTCCAGAATACCATATTCCAAGCCCTTCATTTCCTCAGTGTAGAAGCTGCCAGATCCTGAGTTATCCTGATTGTGTTTCCACAGTATTGAAATTGTTTCTTCCTGGCTGCTTGTAATATTCTCTCCTTGATCTGGGAATTTCAGGCCCTGGCTATAATATTCCTAGCTCTTTCCTTTTTGGGATCTTTTTCAAGAGGTGATTGGTGGATTCATTCAACCTCTACTTTGCCCTCTGGTTCTAAAACATCAGCATTGTTTTCCTTGAGAATTTCTTGGAGGATGATTTCTAGGTTCTTTCTTTGATCATGGCTTTCAGATAGTCCAATAATTTTTTAAAATTATCTCTCCTGGATCTATTTTCCAAGTCAGTGGTTTTTCCAATGAGATATTTCCCATTGTCTTCTATCCTTTCATTTGTTTGGATTTGTTTAAAGCATCTTGATTTCTCATGAAGTCATTAGCTTCCATTTGCTCCAATCTAATTTTGAAGAAATGATTCTCCTCATTGCCTTTTTGTGCCTCTTCTGCCATTTGAGTTAGTCTATTTTTTAGGGTATCATTTCCCTTAGTCAGGCTGAAGAATCTCATTTAATAATTTTCTTGCATTGTTCTCATTTCTCTTCCCAATTTTTATTCCAGTTCTCTTCTCTGCTTTTTAAGGTGCTCTATGGCCTGTAACCAGCTTGTATTTTCTTTTGAAACTTTTGTGGCAGGGGTTCTGACTTCACTGTCTTCCTCCTGTTCCATGCTTTGATCCTTTTTGTCTCCAAAATAGTAGTTTAATGTTGGATTCTTCTGTTTGCTTTGGTTCCTTTGCTTGGTCATGTTACCACTCAATTACTTGACTTTTGGGCTTTTGTCATAGTAGGACTCTGCTACCAGACAGGGGAGCTTTACCCCAAATCTGGAGTTTTTCAGCTGCCAGAGGAATTAGTTGGGTGCCCTCTCTAATGCCTCCACACACTATGGCAAGCTGGTCAAACACCCAAGGACTTCCACCATAGACCACAATCCAGATCCAAGCAATTTAAAGCACGAGCAATTACCCCTTGGACTGGTCTCTTGGTCTCCCTAAACTCTGCAGGCCAGGAGCTGAAGCTGCCATGTGGTGGTGGCTTCACCGCAGCCCTCAGCAGCTGCATGACCCATGGGAAAAAGCCAATGCACTCCCAACTACTGGATTCCAAAGTCCACACTGCACTGACCTTTCACTTTGTCTTGAGCATCTATGTGTTGATAATTCTTGACCTTCACAGCTGCTTGTGATCTGGAGCCTGGTCAGGCCCACCCTGGGGCTAAACCCTTGGTGTGGAGCTGGGCTTAGCTCCCTGAGCACTGTGCTGGCCAATTCCTACTGGCCTGTCGGGCTGTCCTCTGCAGGGGGTTAGCTTTTCTGTATCATTTTTGTGGGTTTCATAGCTCCAAAGTTTGTTCAGAGTCCCATTTTACATGGATTGGAGGTGGTGAGAGCTGGAGCCGTGTCAGCACTCTTTCTGCAACTAATAGTCTTATTGGGTAGTATAGAGCATTGAGAGGTTAAGTAAGAGGTGAAGTAAGTAAGAGGTTAAGACTCTTTTCCAGAGTCACATATGTCAATATGTGTTAGTGGCAGAATTTTCTCCCCAATCACCATTGCTTCAAGGGTAGCTCTTTGGCAACCGTATCACGCTGTTTCCAACTATAATGTTAGCAAAGCATTATAATAATAATTTTTTTGATTAAACAATCATCCAGAAATACTATTTACCTGAAATAAGTGAAGAGTAATATTGCAATGATACTTATGATCTGCAAACTATTTGGAATTCAGTAATTTCAAAATACTGGGATATGAAAGAAGATATCACAACCATGGGGAATTAGGAGGTTCATGTAATCCCAATTGTTATATCTGCCATTGGAATTATTTTGAAAATCTTTTCAATGATCCTGCATAAGATGAGCTTACATGCCAATACTCTTATTCAAATTTTAAAGTAGTAATTTTATGAACTTATGAAATAAATGATCCACAAAACATTAATTGGAAAATATGTATAGCTAAATAGTAACTTTTCCAGTATTGTTTTTATTTGAAATCCACTAAAAAAAGTTAGAAAAATGAGAAATTTTACATCTGTGCCATTTTTGCTGTTGTTCAGTTATTCAGTCATGTTTCATTCTGGTGACGCTCAGGGACCATAATACTCCAGGGTCTTCTATTCTTTACTATCTCTTGAAGTATGTCCAAACTCATGCTCATTGTTTCCCTGATACAATCTATCCATCTCATTCTCTGATGTCTTCTTTTCCTTTTGCCTTCAATCTTCCCCAGCATCAATTTTTTTTCCCCCCAATGAGTCCCATTTTCTCATTATGTGGACAAAGTATTTAAGATGCAGCTTTGGCTTTAGTATTTGACTTTTGTGTGAATAGTCTGAAATAATTTCTTTAAATATCAAGTGATTTGATCTCCTTGAAGTCCAAGAAATTCTCAAAAGTCCTCTCTAACAACAAAATTTGAAAGCATCATTTCTGTGGTGTTCTGCTTTCCTTATAGTCCTATTATAAGTAGCTACTGGGGAAAACAAACAAACAAATATAACTTTGATTATGTGGGCTTTTATCTGCAAGATGATAGCTCTTATTTTTTAGTATGTCATCCAGCTTTCCATAATTTTTCTTCCAAAGAGCAAGTGTCTTTTATCTTCAAGGCTGCAGTCACCATGTATGGTGATTTTGAGGCCAAAAATATAAAATATGACACTGCTTAAATTTCTTTCCCTCTCATTTGGCAGGCAGTTATGGGCCAAATTGGCAAGATCTTAATTTTTTTGTTAATTTATGTTAAGCCTCATGTCAGTTTTTACTTACTCCTCTTTTACCCCAATCAATGAAGAGACTTCTTTTCTTTCTACCATCAGAGTGATATCATCTACATATCTGTGTTTGTTGATGTGATTCATGACAATAATAATTCTCACTTTTCTGCAGAAGTTAAAGGATGATGAAAAACTTGATAGACAAGTATTTACAGGGAGTGATGCTTTCATATATCTTGCTGGAAAAAAAAACACTCAGTTGGCAACCAAGCTTCCAGGTATTAGCTTTCCTCTCTTTGATTGTGATGCCCTCTGAAGGACTGATATTCCCTCTGTCTTTTATGCTTGCTTAAAACTTTCAAAATTTGTGCTGTATCAACATAGCCTTTAAGAAGTCAAGGTCACACCATTCCATAATGTGGCTGCAGAATAAGATGCGGAGGGCATGTAAACCAGAAATAAAATTTTAATGTCAACATATATTATTTCTAGAACCAAATAAACATGTTTTTCCTTTGACAATGCTGATTAAATAATTGTTTCATCTCTCTTTTTTCTTTCGACTGAAGGACAAGCTTAAATGATGATAGTGTTACTATGTGTATCAGCAATGCAATATTCACAATGCCTACGGCAAATATAAATATGCTGATGTGGTTATTAATAACAAAATATACCAGGATCTCTACATGGGGGATAAAGCTAGAACATTTGTTAAAATGCCAGAAAACTAAGTCTCCAAACAAGAAAGTCAAAGCCTTCACAGTAGTGCAAAATTGGCAAATGTATTCAATGTAGTAAACACCCACATTCTCAAAACTTTAAAACAAAACAGTATACCTCAGGCAAAGGTCCTCCTCTCCCCACTCACAGCAACTACTCAGCACCCAGGAAGTGTGCTCTTAGCAGCTCCAACCCCCCTGCAGTTCCAGTCCCTGGCAGTCCTCAGCAGAAATTCTGGCTTGCTCAAAAAAAGGGGTTCATGCCTCCACCTCCAGCTTGGCCCCTACTGGTACCACTGCCACTGCCTCTGCTGAACGCTGCTGCTGCTGCCGCCGCTGTCAGTCACTGCAAGAAGTCTAGCTTGGCTTCTGTTTCCTCTTGCCCCACACTTTCCTGCTATATGAGCAAGTCCAACAGGTCATAGAACATTTTTTAATCCCATAACAGCTTACATTCGGCCCCAAGATCTTTCATGTCCCTTACTTGGCGAAAAATACATTAGGAATAACTGTTGTCAACAGAATCTCACAGAAATATAACAAGGATAGCACATAATAAACAAAGAAAACAATATTTTAGGGTGGGGATTCCCATCATCCCCCTCCCATACCCACTAGCTAGGTGGCTACTGCTGCTTCTGCTGCCGCCGCTGCCAGTCACCACAGGAACTCTAGCTTGGCTTCTGCTTCCTCTTGTTCCATCCCTTCCTACTATATCAGCAAGCCCAATGGGGCATGGAAGACCTTTAAATCCCATAATCCTTACACTATGCAGGTTAGAATCAGTGATGTTATGAAAACTTAACACCAATGAAAAATGATTTTATAAAATATATCAAGAGGAGATTGATGTTTAGCTCAAAGAGAGAATAACATACACATTCAATTGGCCATACAAATCTATTTTACCCTATAGAGAAGTAGTATGGGAAGGGGACAAGAAAAAGGGGTAATAAATAGGATGACAGGTTGGAGAAAGAAGTAGTCAAAAGCAAAATACTTTTGAGAAGGGCCAGTATGAAAGGAGAGAGAGAACAGAATAAACAGGGTGGGCAAATAGGATCAAATAGGATACATTTAGCAATCATAACTGTGAAAAAATTGAAGAAAATTACTCTGATAAAGGCCTCAGTTTCTCAAGTATATAGAGAAATGCATTAAATTTATAAAAATAGGTGCAATTTCCAAATTGATAAATGATCAAGAGATATGAAAATTTTCCATATAAAGTAATCAAAGCTATCTATAGCTATATAAGGAAGTACACTAATTCACTATTATTTAGACCAATGAAAATTGAAACAATTCTGAGGTATTACCACATACCTATTAGATTGGCTACTAGGACAGAAAAGGAGAATGACAAATGTTCATATGCATGTGGGAAAACTGACATTAATGCATTCTGGGTGTAATTGTGAACTGATTCAAAAATTCTTTATAGCAATTTGGAACTATGCTCAAATGGCTATAAAACCAGGCATGCTATTTGACCTAGCAGTGACACTACTAGGTCTGTATCCACAAAGAGATTGACAAAAAGAAGAAAAAGAACTCTATGTATGGAATTGTTTATAGCAGCTCTTTTTTGGTGGCAGAGAGTTGGAAATTTGGAAGATGTCCATCAATTGGGGAATGACTGAATACTTGTGATGTTTGTATGAAGAAATACTATTGTGTTATTATAAATGATAGGCAAGGTGCTCTCAGAGAAACCAGGAAAGACTTACAGGAGCTGAGGCAAAGTGAAATGTACTATGCATAAAGTAAAAAAAATATTGTAAGTTGATAGGCTGTGAATGACTTAGCTATTCTCAGAAACACAGTGATCCAAGACAATTTTGAAAGACTTATGATGAAAAATGTTATCCATCCCAGCCAAAGAACTGATGGGGTCTGAATACAAATGAAAGAACATTTTATTTCTACTTTATTTTTCTTTAGTTCCTCTCCCCCTCCCCATTGGTCTATGTTTTCTTTCACATCATGATAAATATGGAAATATGTATTGCATGACCACACATGTATAACCAATATCAAATTGCTTGCCTTTACAGTAAGGGTATTTGGTGAAGAGAATAAGGGAGAGAATGGTTTTAAATATTGTAAAGCCAACAAAAGTAGCTTTCCAGAAGACTGCTTTTGTGAACAGCTTTTAAGATTCTGATTTTACAGTATAGTGAACTCTCTATTTATTCAATAACAAATCAGAGCAACGCATTCATCTAAAATCAAGGTACAGCATTCACAATGTTACAACTTATCACAGAAAACCAACATACAGCATTCACCATTACTTATCACTAAAATGGTGGCATAGTTTTTTCTCAAAGAGATCACAATAGTTTTCAACAAAGGACAATCAATTAGTCAAGATTCAATCACAAAGTACAAAAGTCAAAGTACTCCACCCTTAGGTCACAGTATATCATAATCTTTTCAGTCAGTACACAGTATCCAATTAAAGTCTTCTTTCAACTTGACTTGAGGCTGGCTCTCAGCTGCAACGGTTGCTCTTCCATGGTCCCAGCTCTAAATATCACTTGGATTCAAAGGCAGGCAACTCCCAGTTCTTTGTCCAGCTTCTTGTCTAGTTCTTCATCCAATTCCCATTCCACATTGAAGTTTACAGTATCCAGTCCACCTCAAATCCTTCACAGTTCCCGTTGCTGAGAAGACAAAGCTTGACAGAGCCACAATAATATTAATACACATTGCTGGCACCATCAGCAATTCACAATCTGCCTGTGAAGTCAACTCAGACCCACCAGCAAGGTCTGAGAACTCAACAAAAATCATCAGCCTAGAAATCAACAGAGACCCAACAACAAAGTCCAAGAGGTCAGCACAAATCATCAACATAGAAATTAACACAGACCCACAAAAAAGATCCAAGAGGTCAGCACAAATAATCAGTAAAGTCCCAGAACCTCCAAAACCCTCCTCCAGGACTTCTGTAAACATACAACCAGAAAATCCTCTTTCAGGGCTTCCAGTAAGGTCCCAGGGCTTCTGTACAAAGTATCACAAACAAACATCAACACAGAGCAGACAAACAGAGTGCCAGGATACCACAAGTTTTCTCCTTCTTGTTTCTGCCAACACAAGAGTCCTCTTCTCAGTTTTTTTATGTCTCCAGCCCTGGGGCTTTCCTTATATAGTCATTAGCTCCTTCCTAATTTTACAAGTTCTAGGGTTCACAAGTTTTGGCATTCACACATTCTCTTTCTTAACATACTTGATGCAAGGCTCAAAAGAAACTTGAACTGAAACAAGGTGTTAATTCAATAGCTGAAACAAGGTTAGAACTACTTCTGTGCTTGCCATTACAAATATAATTGAGGAAAATGAAATACTAAGTACTTAAAAAAAGACAAAAAAACTTACAGCAATGATGAAATAACTTTGACATAGAAGACATAAGACTTTGAGGCAAATGCAGAGGGTCAGCATAAAAAAGTGTCTAATTTCAAATCAAAGGAAAAAAAATGAAAAATCTTATTTAGAATCTAGATGCAGGAAAGGTATAACAATGAAAAAGTTCATAGGAATAGAGCAAGGGAATCAGGGGCATAGAAAATTTGGCTATTGAATTAAGGGATATAACAAATTTAGTCAGAGACTGAAAGCTATAAGTAATAAAGATAAACTGGTCCTAAAATCATTGTGCAACACAGAATAGGGTGTAGATCAAGAATTTTCTTCCCTGATAACTTCGTTCATGTTGCTTCTCTAGCATAATTATTCACTTGTAATACATTTGTGTATTGCAAAAGCCCACAATGAAATTACTCATTGACCTCCAAGTGATTCTCAAATTTATTTCATCTTTAAAGACTAAAATTATATGAAATGCTGTTACTTATTATTACTGGAGAAATTATTAATCTTAAAAAGTAAACTTGTTTCACAACAAAGGTCCAAATATTTAAAAACCACTAATAAACTTCCTAAAGTATGCTTTCCTTCCCTTTTTTAAATCTGGGCCCTACTTACTTTAAATTATAGTACCTAAAAGGCTAACAATATGCTTCTGTCCTGAAGCCATAACCATTCTAGAGTACTACTGATTTTTATTTGTCAAACTTTGTTGACTGAAAGTAAAACCTACAGTTCAACCAGATTATTATATTCCTTAATATAATCAAAGTAAATGTTCACAAAAGAGATGTCATTATTTGGCAGGAAATAAAATAAAATAAACAAAGAAAAAACTTAACTTGGATAGCTTCAAAGAAAAATGGGTTCTAATCTAGATTCTATTAATAGTGATTTCTGGCAGGTTAATAAAGTGTCTTAACCTTTCTAATAAAAATTTGCTTTTCTCTAAAATTAGGCTTTTGGATAACATAATTCTGAGAGTTTGATTGAACTTCAGTATTCTATCCATCTGGAGGTATAATTTTTTTAAATTCATTTTTGGATTTAGGGAATAGAACAAGAAATTTCATAATAGAGTATTATACAAAACATGATTATGCATAAAATTTCAATCTACTGTGCACATATTGCTATTCTTTTCAAATATACACAAAATAATCATCTACATTTCTTTTTGTTTTCCATCTCCTCACCTTCTGCCCTAGAGATGGCTATCATTAGACACAAATAAATATATAGGTATCTCTCTTATCTGGGTGTGTGTGTGTGTGTGTGTGTGTGTAAATTATGGTATACATATTTACATTTATCAGTTCTTTCTCTGAAGGCAGATAGCATCATTCTTTAAATGTCTTTTAAAATTATTTTGGGTCTTTATATTATTAAAATAAGTTATTCACTCAAAGTTGTCCTTAAAAAAATATTTCTGTTACCATATCCAATATTCTCTTGGTTCTGCTCATTTTGCTCTTCATTATTCATACAAGTCTTTTCTTAATTTTTTTCCTAAAATAATTGAACTCTTCATTTCTTGTAGCACAGTAGTATTCCATGACAATCATGTGATATAACTCATTTGACCATTTCTCAGTTGATGGGCATCCCTACGATTTCCAGTTCTTTGCCACCAAAAACAAGGCTCTATAAATATTTCAGAACTTTTAATACTAATTAGAAAAGATAATAACAAAATTCAATTTTACAAAGTCAAGAATGTTAAAGGAAATATTGAAAAAAGTATAAAGGAGGGAAGTTTAGCAATTCCAGATCATAACTGTATTATAAGGCAATAATTATGAAAACTATCTGGGACAATTAGTACAAAGTAATAGAAATGTAAATCAATTGGTAAGAGTAGACATAAAATTTACCACAGAAAATAAATAAAAATATTTCATTTGACAAGCATAAATACGTAAAATTTGGAGAAAAGAATTCGCTTTTTGGTAAAAAAAAATTTGGGAAAACTTGAAAGCATTATGACAGAAATTGGGCATAGATAAATATCTTATGCCATTTACCAAGAAAATTTCACAATGTTTACATGACCTAGATATAAAAAGAGATTTTACAAGAAAATTAGAACACAGAACATATTTCTTATCTGACTTATGGACAGGTGAACAATTTATGAATAAACAAGTGATAGAGAGCAACATTAGGTGTAAAATGGATAAATTTTATCAAATTAAATTTTAAAATATTTTTATACAAATAAAACAAATGTAGCTAAGATCAGAAAGTAAGCAGAACATTGAGGAAAACTTCTATAGACAGTTTATCCAATGAAAATCTCATATCTAAAATATATAATGATATTTAACAAATCTAAAAGAATAGGAATAATTCCCTAATTGATAAATGATGAAATAATATGAAAAGACCATTTTTTGATGAAGAAAATAAACAATTTATAATCATGTGGAAATTCTCTAAATAATTGTTGATTAGAAGAAACACAAATTAAAACAACCTTGAAATATCATTTTAAACCTAGAAATTTGCATAAAATGATTGAAGTGGAAAACAACAAATGTTGGAGGGGATGTGGAAAAATTGGAACACTAATTCATTGTTGGTGGAATTGGCTACTGATCTAGTTATTGGGAGAGCAATCTGGAACTATGACCAAAGAGTTTATAGGTATTGTAAAAAGAATATAATTTTCCTATAAAAACAATACTACATTAAGGAGTCACACTTCTTAATTAATTAATTTTTGCCAAGTTTGTATTTAGTCCATTTTTGCAATATGTGTAATATGTAAACGGTTAACATAATGACACATTTATAATCTATATAATAATTATTGACTTCTAATAGATGGGAGAAAGAAGTGAGTAAATGAATAAGTATTTTGTTATTTGAATTTTAAAAAATGAATAATTTTAAACTTTTAAATACAATTGAGAGAAAATAAAATTAAACCACAAAATAAGAAATTTAGTGAAGACTTTTGGGTATATAGTCAAGGTGATGGAAGAGAGGAATCTCCCTTCAAACAACTTTATGTTTTTTATTGTTGCTGTTGTTAATTTCTGCAGTAACTTTATTTTTCTTTCTTTTTCATTTTTATTTTACATCATTCACATATATTATAAAATATTTTATTTTAAAACTTTGGATTTCAGATTCTTTCCCTTCCTCCCTCATCCTCACTCTCACTAGAAGGATAAGTAATTCAATATAGGTTGTATATGTATAGCTATGCAAAACATTTCCATAGTGGATGTATCGTGAAAGTCTGACTATATTTCCCTCTATCCTATCCTACCCCACACTTATTCTATTCTCTATATTGGTCCTGTCCCTTTTCAAAAGTGAGTGCTTCCAACTCCCCTCCCCCCCCCAGCCTGCCCTCCCTTCCATTTTCTGCCCTCCATTCCCCTTGCCCTCTACTCTCCTGTAGGGTTAGATACACTATTTAGTGTGTATGTCATTCCCTCCCTAAGCCAAATTCAATGAGAATAAGGTTGTTCATTCCCTTTGCCTTCCTGTTCTTCCCCTTCATTGTAACCATTTTCCCTTTCCTATACTATAAGAGAAAATTTTACCCCATTCTCTCTCACTCCATCTCCTCTCATTATATAACTCTCTCACCTGTTATGTTCACCTCTTCAGTATCATTCCTTCCTATTCAATTGTTCCTGTGCCCTCTACCTATATATACCTGTAGACATATCCAGATATGCTCACATATGTATTCATATGCCCATATGCCCTCCCATATAGACATATATACACACACCCATACATATATATGTACATACGCACACATATGTGTATATATGCATATATATGTACATACAAACACATGTATGTATACACATTTCTATTCCCTTCAACTATGCTCATACTGAGAAAAGTTTCATGAGTTACAATTATAATTTTTCATGTAGGAATATAAGTACTTCAGCTTTGATAAGTTCCTTATGATTTTTTTTCCCTTTTTACTTTGTCAAGCTTCCCTTGCTTTTTGTATCTGAATGTCAACTTTTCTATTCAACTCTGTTTTTTTTTTCACCAAAAATGCTTGAAAGTCCTCTTTTCCCCTGAATGACCATATTTTCCCCTGGAACATGATACTGAGTTTTGCTGGGTAGGTGATTCTTGGTTTTAATTCCATCTCCTTTCACCACCAGAATAGCATAATCCAATACGTTTGATCCCTCAATGTAGAAGCGGTTGGGTCCTGAGTTATCCTGATTGTGTTTCCACGATGCTGAAATTGTTTCTTCCTGTCTGCTTGTAATATTTTCTCCTTGATCTGGGAATTCCAGAGCATGGCTATAATATTCCTAGGAGTTTTATCTTTGGGATTTTTTTCAGGAGGTGATTGGTGGACTCTTTCAAACTCTATTTTGCCCTTTGATTCTAAAACATCAGGGCAATATTCCTTGAGAATTTCTTGAAGGACGATTTCTAAATCCTTTTTTTGATCATAGCTTTAAGGTACTCCAATAATTTTTAAATTATCTCTCCTGGATCTATTTTCCAGGTCTGTGTTTTTCCAATGAGATATTTCACATTGCCTTCCATTTTTTCATTTCTTTGGATCTGTTTAATAGTATCTTGATATCTCATAAATTCATTAGCTTAAATTTGAGGCATTCTAATTCTTTTTTTTCTTAAGCAATGAGGGTTAAGTAATTTGCTCAAGGTTACATGGCCAGGTGTTTCTGTGTGGGTGGTAAGTGTCTGAGCCCAGATTCTATCCCCAGGTCATCTCGACACTGGAGCCAGTGCTCTTACTCACTGTGGATGCATTATAATTCTGAAGGAATGATTCTCTTCATTGAGCTTTTGAGATTCTTTTTCCATCTGGTACATTTGGCTTTTTAAGGCATTCTTTTCCTCATTACCTTTTTTCACCTCTTTTGCCATCTGAGTTTCTCTATTTTTAAGGTGTTATTTTCTTTGGTCAGTTTGTTGACTCTCATTTCATAATATTTTTGAATCATTCTTTTTCCCCTTCCCAATTTTTTCTCCACTTCTCTTATTTGATTTTCAAAATCCTTTTAAAGCTCCTCTATGGCCTGTAACCAGCTCATATTTTTCTTGGAAGCTTTTGGTGCAGGAGTTCCGACTTTGCTGCTTTCCTCCTGTTCCATCTTTTGATCCTTTTTGTCCCCAAAATAAGAGTGTAAAGTTGGGTTGCTCTGTTTGCTTTGTTTCCTTTGCTTGCTCATGTTGCCACTCAATTACTTGACTTTTCAGCCTTTTGGCATAGTAGAACTCTTCTACCAGAAATGGGAGCTTTATCCCAAATTCCGGGGTCTTCGCATCTGCTGGAGGTATTAGTTGAGTGCCCTCTCTGAAGCCTCCATACACTCTGGCAGACTGCTCTCTCACCCCAGAACCTCCACCCTCTCACTTTATCCTTGGCATGTATAGGTTGATAATTCTGGAAACCCCCACATCTGCTGATGATCTGAAGTCCCTCCAAGCAGTGTCTGGCTAGCCCCACCCTGAGGCTAAAACCTCCACATGGGCAGGGCTTGGCTGGGCTTCATGTGCGCTGTGCTGGCCACTTACTGCCAGTTTGTCAGGCTGTCCTCAGCGGGAGGTTAGTTTCTCTGTGTCATTTTGTGGGTTTTTTCCCTTCAAACAAATTTTAAACAAGTACTCCCATCAAATTCTCAAGTGGGCAAGCCAACATGTTAGGTGGGCTACTATTCCAGTCTCAAGATAATTTAGGAAGTGCAAAGAAGAAATCAGTGACACATGCATGGAGGCAGGCCCAGATCCTCCCTGGATCCAACAACAGAGATGAGGCAGGGTGTTGACAATGGAAGCAATAATAGCTTCAAGAACTCTTAATCCAGAGATGGTAAGGGATTCTGGAAACTGGTCAGAAAGCCATTCTACGTCATAGTTGAAGGGGAGAAAATATGATTTTTCAAACATTACTTTATTTTTTAATTTATGGAAAAAACAAGTATTTCCATAAGAGTATAATAAAATAAGAGGATTGCTTATAAAACTACAAATGTATTATATACAACTTATTATTACTTTTAATGCATAATTAACATTTTTAAATTTTATTTTTCTCCTTTTTTTTCTTTCCTCTCCTCCCCCCACCCTTAAAATGGCTGCTATTGGACAGAAATAAGTATATGATATGTGTTTGTGTGTATAATTTTATATACATATATATAAAATCAGATCTCTCTGGATTCAGATAGTGTCTTTCTTCATATGACCATTTTATTTAATTTTGGTATGTATAATAGTCAAAATGACTTATTTATTCAAAATCATTTTTGAAACAGCATTGCTGTTACTGTATAAAATGTTCTTTTTGTTCTGATCATTTCACTCTTTATTATGTCATGCAAGTCTTCAAGTATTTTTTTCTAAAATCATTGAATTCATCATTTCTTGTAGCATACTAGTATTCCATTACAATCATATACCACAAGTTGTTCAGACATTCCTTAATTGATGGGCATTCCTGCAATTTCAAGTTTCTTGACACCACAAAGAGAGCAACTATAAATATTTTAGAGCTTATACATTCTTTTCATATAGAAATTTTCCTTATGTTAAATAATTGCAGCATTCCTGATTAAAGTCCAACTAGGACAAAATGTACATTGTTTGCAATATATTTTTGTAGTTTCTTAGATAATATGTTATTTAGGATTTTTGAATCCATATTCATTAATTTAAGTGGTCAATACTTTTCTTTCATTTTGGCTCTTCCTAGTTTAGGTATCAATAACACATTTATTTTCCAAAAGTAGTTTTGGTAAGATTCTCTGAACATTATGCAAATTTTTTAATTTAATATTGGACTTACCTGATCTTTTAATGTTTGGTAGAATTAACTCTGGGTGTGATGTTTTTGTTTTTTGTTGTTTTAGGAAGCAAGTTAATAGACTGTTCATATTCTTTTTCAAAAATAGTTTTATTTAGATATTCTATTTCCTCTTCTGTTAGTCAGGGAAATTTGTATGTTTGAAATATTCTTCCATTCCACTTAAATTGTTAAAATTTCTTGGCATATAGCTGAAAAAATAACTATTATTGCTTTGACTACATCTTCATTAATAATATCCTAAAACTTAATCAGACATTCAATAATTTCCAATTATTTGCCAACAGAAAAAAGAGCTGTTAACGTTTATATTTTTGTACATATAGGTGAATTTCCTTTTCCATTCATTTATTTAATGTACAGATATAGTATTAGTATTTCTGAGTCAAAGGATGTGCACAGTTTATTACCTCTAGAATGTTCACAGTTTATTACTCCTTTGACCATAGTTTCAAATTGCTCTCTGAATGATTGGATCACTTTACAACTCCGCAATCCCTATTTTACAGATCCACTCTGATTTTTATCATTTTCCTTTTCTGTATTTTTTGCTGTTTGATCATTTTCAGTCA
Source organism: Petaurus breviceps papuanus (assembly GCF_028583685.1). NCBI lineage: Eukaryota > Metazoa > Chordata > Mammalia > Diprotodontia > Petauridae > Petaurus > Petaurus breviceps. Next base: position 24,360,596 of record NW_027185863.1, on the reverse strand, counting down.
CATCCAAATCTTCATGATCTGTTTTTGATTCTTGACTAAGATACGAAAGTGGTTTGTCATTTTCTTCTTTGAATCAATGTAAAGATGAAGAAACTAAGGCAAGAAGGGTTAAATGAACTAAGGCAAGAAGGGTTAAGTGACTTGCTGAAGGTCACAAAACTAATAAGTGTCTAAGTTCAGTTACAATCACAGAAAGATGTCCCTGACTTCAGGAGTGACACTTTATCCACTATACTACTTACCTATATGATATGTGTGAGGTGGTAGCTCAGAGTTGTTTTAATTTGTATTTCTCTCATCAGTAGCAATTTTAAGCATTTTTGTTTCTTGGCTATACATAACTTTTTTTTTGGAGGGGAAGGGCACAGCAATTGGAGTTAAGCATCTTGCCCAAATCACTCAGAGAGTGTTGTTAAGTGTCTGAGGTAGGATTTAAACTATGTTTCTACTGATTGCAGGGCTGGTGCTCTACTATACCAGCTGGCTTCCCCTAGCCTTGATTTCTCCATCTAAAAATTGCCTGTAAAAGTTCTTTGACCATTTATCGATTGGGAAAGTACTAATATTCTTGTAAATTAGAGTCAGTTCTCTCTATATATTTGAGAAGTGATGCCTTTATAAAAATAATATTTGCTGTGAAAAAAAATTCACAGTTTTTAGATTTACCTTCTAATCTTGCTTGCTTCAATTTTGTCTGTAAAAAAAAGTTAAGTTGAGGCAGTCAAAATTTTCCATTTTATAACTCTAATGCTCTCTATTTCTTTTTTGTTCACAAGTTATTCCCTTAACCATAGATCTTATGGGAAAATTATCCCATACTCTTCTAATTGCATATGATATCACCTTTTATGTTTAAATCATATAAACATTTTGATTCTCTCTCTCTGTATATATGTATATAAATACATATATATGTATTATGCATATATTTACATATATATGCATAAGTTCTTTCTTAGCAATTTTTGTTAGTGTTTTCCTGTTCCAAAGTCTGGGATCTTTGGTTATTTCAAACAGAATATTATGTAAATTTACTACCATGTGATATTGACCTAATCTATTCTATTGATACACCATTCTATTTCTTAGCCAGTACCATATTGCTTTCAAAATTTCCATTTTACTTTACATTTTGAGATCTGATATTTCTAAAATGCTTTGCTTCACATTTTCATTGATTTCCTTGATATTCTTGACCATTTGTTCTTTCAGTTAAATTTAGTTTTTACTATATTTCTTGCTCTAAAAATAATGTTTGGGTTAGTGAGAATTGTAATTTTATTGTATTAGCTCATTCCATGTATGGGCAATTAATATTTCTCTAATTGTTTCAGTCTGAATTTATTTGTGTAAAAGGTGTTTTGTAAGTGGTTTCCATATAGTTTCTGGATTTGTCTTGTTAGGTAGATGTGCAAATATTTTATGTAATCTACTGTTATTTTAAAAGGAATTTCTCTTTCTCTTACTTGCAAAAGGACTTTGTAACAGAGAAATTCTCAAGATTTAAGTGGGTTCATTTAATATACTCAATTTTACTGAAATTGATAATTATATCAAGTAGCATTTTATTGATTTTCTAAGGTTGTACATGCATACTATTATGTCCTCTAGAAAGAATGATATTTTGTTTCCTCATTACCTATTCTACTTCCTTGATATTCTGTTTCTTATTTTATTGCCACAGGTAACATTTCTAAATGTTAAAATATAGAATTGCTCTAAAATTATTTTAAAATAATTCTAAAACATTAAGTAATAGTGATAAGGAGCATTATTGCTCCATGAGTGATATTTTGGGAAAGGCTTCTACCTTATTCCCATTACAAATAAGGTTAGTTTATTTTTTTTCTTTGAAATACTTGAATTCTTTTTTTTTTCCCGTTTTTTCAAATGCTTTATTACCTTCTGATTGACATCATTCATTTCCACCGGATTTTGAGTTGCAAGTTTTTTCCCCTTTTCCCCCCTACCCACAGCCCCCAAATAGCAGTCCTATAGGACATTCCCTCATCCAATCTGCTCTCTCCCATATCCCTTTCCACCTTTCCAGCAGGGCATGGTGGATCTCTATTCCTCAGCGGCTGTATATTTAATTTCCCAATTACAAGTAAAATAATATTAATATAAGTATATATATATATTTAAAATTTGATTTTAAAACTGTGAATTAATGATTCATTCCCTTTCTCCCTTTTCACCTAAACTTACTGGGAATATAAGCAATTCAGTATAGGTTGTACATGCGTAGCTAATGCAAAACAATAACGTAGTAGATATTCTGTAAAAGACTGACTATATTTCGCTCCCTCCTATCCCACCTCCCACTTGTTCTATTCACTACTTTGAGCCCGTCGCTTTTAAAAAGTGGATGCTTCCAACTTCCCTCCCCCCCCCAGCCTGCCCTCCCTTCCATCATCACCCCTCTGATCCCCTTCCCTCCTACTCTCCTGTAGAGTGAGATACCCGATTTAATGTGTATTTCATTCCCTCCCCAAGCCAAATTCAATGAGAATAAGTTTGACCCATTCCATTTTGCCTTCTTATAATTCCCCTGCACTGTAACCATTTTCCCTTTCCTCTTCTTTATGAGATAGTTTACCCCATTCTCTATCTCTCCATCTCCTCTCATTATATTCCTCTCTCACCTCTTAATTTTACCTTTTAAGTATCATCCCTTCCTGTTAAGTTGGTCTTGTGCCCTCTAGCTATGTATACCTGTAAACATAAATAAACAAATTCACATATGTATTCATATTCCCATTTACCCTCATATATATATATATATATTCCCTTCAAGTATTTTCATACTGACAAAAGTTTCATCATTTACAATTATTGTTTTTACATGTAGGAATGTTAATAGATCAACTTTAATAAATTCTTTTCCCTGTTTACTTTCTCATGCTTCTCTTGCTTCTTGTATGAGAATGTCAAATTTTCTAGTCAACTCTGTTTTTTTTTCATCAAGAATCCTTGAAATTCCTCTATTCCACTGAATGACCATATTTTCCACTGAAACATGATACTCAGTTTTTGCTGGGTTGGTAATTCTTGGTTTTAATCCCAGCTACTTTGACCTCCGGAGTATCAAATCCCAAGCCCTTCAATACCTCAGTGTAGAAGCTTCCAGATCCTGGGTTATCCTTATTCTGTTTCCACAATATTCAAATTGATTTTTCCTGGCTGCTTGTAATATTCTCTCCATAATCTGGGAATTTTGGAACCTGGCTATAATATTCCTAGGAGTTTTCTTTTTGGGATCTTTTCCAGAGGTGATCACTGGATTCTTTCAACCTCTATTTTGCCTTCTGGTTCTAAAATATCAGAGGAGTTTTTTTTTTTTTAAGAACTTCCTGGAGGATGATTTCTAGGTTCCTGTTTTGATCATGGCTTTCAGGCAGTCCAATAATTTTTAAATGATCTCTAATGTATCTTTTTTCCAGGTCAGTAGTTTTTCCCAAGAGATATTTCACATTGCCTTCTCTTCTTTCATTTGTTTGGATCTGTTTAACAGAATCTTGATTTCTCATAATGTCATTGTCTTCCTTTTGCTCCAATCTAATTCTGAAGCAATGATTCTCCTCATTCAGCTTTTGAGATTGTTTTTCCATCTGGAAAATTCAGCTTTTTAAGGCATTCTTCTTCTCATTGCCTTTTTGAGCCTCTTTTGCAACTTGAGTTAATCTATTTTTTAAGGTGTTACTTTCTTTAGTCAGGCTGTTGACACTCATTTCATAGTTTTCTTACATTGTTATCATTTCTCTTCCCAATTTTTTCTCCATTTCTCTTATCTGCTTCTTAAGGTCCTCTATGGACTGTAACCAGCTCCTATTTTTCTATGAAGATTTTGATGCAGGAGTTCTGACTTCACTGTCTTCCTCCTGTTCCATGCTTTGCTCCTTTTTGTCCCCAAAATAGGAGTTTAATGTTGGAATCTTCTGTCTGCTTTGTTTCCTTTGCCTGGTCATGTCACCCCTCAGTCACTTGACCCCTGGGCTTTTTGCCACAGTAGGACTTTGTGACCAGACAGGGGAGATTTCGTCCAAATGCTGTGTTTTTTTCAGCTGCTGGAGGTATTAGATGGGTGCCTTCTCTGAAGCCTCCACATACTGTGGAAAACTGGACCCACACCCCAGGATCTCCATCCTAGACTGAAATCCAGATCCGGGCAGGTTAAAGCAAGAGTGAATACCCCTCAGACTTGTAACTTGTTCCCCCTACACTCTGAAGGCCAGGAGCTGAAGCTTCCAAGTAATGCTGACTGGCTGTGCTAGCGTCTCAGTGGCTTCTCACCTCAGGGGCAAAAGCTAATGCACTCCCACTTACTGGTTCCCAAAGTCTAGCCTGCACTGACCTCTCACTTTGTCCTTCGCATCTATGCGTTGAAAATTCTGGAAACAGCCACAGCTGCTGCTGATCTAGAGTCCCTCTAGCTGGCAGGTGGTCAGGTGCCCCCTGAGGCTAAAACCTGCATCTCATGCAGGCCTGGTTAGGTTGCCAGAGCAGTGAGCTGGCTGATTCCTGACAGCCTGCTGGGCTGTCCTCATTTTGTCATTTTGTGTGTTTTGCAGCTCCAAAGTTTGTTCAGAGTCCCCTTTTTACATTGATCGGGGAAGGTGGAAGGTGGAGTGGCTTGGAATTCGTGCTTCTACTCTGCCATCTTGACTCTGCCCTGGACGTACTTCTAACTTCTTGTTTTAGATAGATTCTAGTTATAATTTAAGGAAAATGTTCATTTGTTACCATGTTTTCTACTGTTTTAATAGGAATTGGAGATTTATTTAATAAAAAGCTTTTTTTTACATCTATTGAGATAAAAACATCATTTTTTTTTGTTTTTTTTATTTGATATGGTCAATTATGCTGATAGTTCATTATATTGAACCGAACATCAATATTGCCTCAATATTAATTAGGGAAATTTGTATATAGTTTTCTTTGGTTTTACTCTTCCTGGTTTAGTTATCAGCACCATATCTGTTTGTCATAAAAGGAACTTGGTAGGACTACCTCCTTAACTATTTTTCCCAAATACTTTATATACTATTGAAATAAATTGTTCTTTAAAAATTTTGTGGAATTCGCTTGTTAATTCAACTGCTGATAACGATATATTTTTTTCTTTTACTATCTCTTTAATGGATTTTTCTATTTCTTTTTCTAAGATAGTATTTTTAAATATTCTATTTTCTCTTCTGCTAATACAGGCAATTTATAAATTAAAATCAATATTCATCCATTTTACTAAGATTGTTTGATTTTGGGCATATATTTGTGAAAAATAGCTCCTAATACTTCCTTTAATTTCTTCTTTATTTTCAATTAATTCACCCTTTTCATTGATGACACTGGTAATTTGGTTTTCTTTTTTGAATCAAATTAATCAAATATGTTTCTATTTTATATTTTTAAAATAAAGTCAGATCCTTTATTCCTTAATTATTTTATTCATTTTCTTTCTTTTTTTATTCATTTTTCAAATGCTTTATTGCCTTCTGATTTACATAATTCATTTCTGTCTTGTAATCAGATAAATGCAATATAAAAGAAGTCTGCATTTTATTTATCTCTGTGTCATTATAGGGGCTGACACAAGACTTGGCACAGAGTAGGCACAAAGTTAGTTGAATAGAAGACTAAATGAATAAAGGTTGTATTTCTTTGTTATTATTCTTTCCCCTTTGCTTTTAATATGTGATTAATTATACAATTTTTAATTTGGTGGGAAAGATTTCCATTTCTATATCTTTTTATGTAATTAACTTTTTATCTTTAGTTTTTCAACTTTTGCCATCACATTTCTGTAATCTTTATTAAGCCCTATCAGGGGATGACCATTTAGAATTTTTTATAAAAGTATTGATTTTTCTGCCATTAGAAAAGTTTTACAACAATATTTCCATAAATACAGGAAGTACATGAAGTTATCACTCAGGGCTTCTTAATTATAAATTTAATAAGCATTAAAACACTAAAAATAAAGAGTTAAATAGTTTCGTATTAATCACACTCAATACTCCCTCCTATGATGGAAGACTCATTAACTCTTTTTTTTTAAGCAATTGGGATTAAGTAACTTGCTCAAGTTTACAAGGACAGTTATTTCTGGGTGTGGTGCTGAGTGTCTGAGCCGGGAATTCGATCTCCAGGTCATCCCGACACTGGAGCTGGTGCTCTTACTCCCTGAGCCACCTGGCCGCCTCTCATGAACTCTTTCCCCACTGTATCTTATCCTATCACAGGGTGTAATGGAAATGCAAATTTAAAGATCTTCCCTGCCCCTAGGCTAAAGTGCACCTGGAGCCTGGGGTGGGAGGTTTGTTTTTCAGTAGATCCTTCTTGATTGGCCAGTGGGTCAATAAGGTTGTTACATTCTCTGAGCCAAGAGAAGACTATATAAGCCCTGATGTGTAGCTTTGTTTTGGGGGCTCACTTAGAAAAGTGTTCTCTGATTTGACCTGGATTCTGGGAAGCCGTTGTCCAGAGCCCCCCCGGCTTTGAAAAACCCAGATGTTGAAAGCCAGATGTTGATTTGGTATGGATGTAATGGTTGGACAGTTTGAAATCTGTCTACTAGATCTTTTTCTGTCTTGATAATTCTGCCTGTGTACTTTGAAGTTCGGGGTGCTGACCTTTTCCCCTGAACAAAGTAAACGATATATGTCTGACTGATTAAAGTGAGCTTGTTAACCCATTTTTAGTTGCTTTTCTTTATCAAAGCAGATCCAAGAACCTGTGCTAGCAGCCACCCTGGGAACGCTGGGGTGCTTGCTGCTACACAGGGTCATAGAAAAGACTGAGCCGATGGGAGTATCTTTTCTTATAGCAGAGATTTTTATTAATGCACAGCAAAGTTGGCATGTTACTATTTGATTACTTTTCTAAGTATAATTTCCAATTCCTAGATTCGCATTTGTTTACTTCTTTTTTGCTTCTTTTATTTAATTTTTAATTTCATTTTCTTGCTTTTAAAAATATAAACTCGGGGCAGCTAAATGGCACAGTGAATAGAGAACAGGCCCTTGAGTCAGGAGTACCTGAGTTCAAATCTGACCTCATACACTTAACAAAAAACTAGCTGTGTGACTTGGGCAAGTCACTTAACCCTGATTGCCCTACCTTTCCTTGCTACCAAAGGGGGGAAAAATTTAAAAATATTTACACATTATTGTAACTCTCCCATTTCTAACTTTTTACCTTAAATAATAGCATAATTCTTGTTTTTATTTTTTTTCCATCATTTTTAGCATTCCTTATTTTTAGGATTACATGACTCTTGATTTTACTTCTCAGAATGTAAGTTCTTTGTCTTCATTCATTTCCAGGCTGTTTGTCTGATTCTCTGAACTTTTTCTACCATGTCCCTGCATTAGGGAACTTCACTTTACCCCCATTTTCAGCTCCCTTTATGTGTTGTAATAACCCATTATAATGGAAATTCCCTAAGGCCAGTATCTCTTTCTGATTTTATTTGCATCCCTAGAAGTTAGCAAACTGCTTGATATATAGTAAACATTTAAAAATTGCTTTTTTATTTTTTTTACTTCAATGGACTAGATCAATATAAAGACAAATACAGAACCTATGACTTCGTTTGTAAAGAATACTCCTTGGTGAGAAAATATCTTGTCAATGAAAGTCGGCATATTCTCACTTATAGCACTAAGAATTTAACTTATTTACCCAGAATCGGAAGTCCGTATGTGATTTGGCAATGCAAGGACTTGAACTTGGGTCTTCCTGTTCAAGGCTAGTTCAATATCTGGCATCTACTCTATTATTCTCTCTCTCTCTCTCTCTCTCTCTCTCTCTCTCTCTCTCTCTCTCTCTCTC
>NW_027185863.1:24346050-24352753 GCF_028583685.1 Petaurus breviceps papuanus | reverse complement strand
CTCTCTCTCTCTCTCTCTCTCTCTCTCTCTCTCTCTCTCTCTCTCTCATAACTGTGAAACAGTGTGCCTAATACACACACACACACACCTATATATACTTTTATTTATGCATGTTCCTATGTGTGTATATGTATGCCCATATATATACTGAGAGCAAAATGTAGAAAGTTTTATTTTCAGAGAAAAGGAAAAAAATATACCAACTACATGTAGAGCTTATCTCACTCCTATTATCAGAATCATTTTTGTTTGTAAAAGCTATGACATGGCTTAACTGAATATCACATCCCTTTCATCATCTATGTGTTGTAATTCTCTTCATTAAATATGTACCTAGAAGCCAGTGGTCTAGAGGCAATACAGAACCACATATTTTTTTTCAGATCATTCCCAGTTTTAGAAATATAAAATATTAGTGAGACTTTCCAAAAATGTTTTTGAGCCAGAAGCTATCATCCTATGCATAAGCTTCATATTGAATAAAAGACTGCAGGGATGGTTTTATCTCCTTACCCTTTCTTGCTTTTATCTCTTTGTTCTAACCCTACTTGCCTGTTTGTCAACAAGTATTTCTTTAGTCTGATTTTTCTTCCTTTGTTGGCTCATCTTGCCAGCCAAATACTTGACTTTTGAGCTCTTTGTCATGGTAAAAATCTACTTCCAAAGTGAAGAGTGCTGTGTCCCAAATTTCTGGGGCTTTGCATAGCTGTTGCCAGAGCTTCTTCTGGGCACCTACCTCAGAACTGTGAGTACAACTAACTGCCTCTCCTCAGCCTCAACAAGCTCTGCCATGCCAGTATCCTCACCCCAGGACCACCACTCAAAACCATGAGCCAGATCTAAGCAGAGCAAAGCAAGAGAATCCTGCCTCAGCACCAGCAGAGGGACTCATGCTATTGCCTTCTGGTCAGTTACTTGGTCCCTCCACCATCTGTGGACCTGGAACTGTTGAAACAACCACCAGGGAGAAGCTGCAGGCACCAACACCTCCAACACCCCAGGGGCAAGAGCTAGAACAAACTCTTCTCTCACCCAGTTCAGTTTTCACACTGAACTTTTGCTTTCTTTTTGGCATTGATGGGTTGAGAAGTCTGGAAACCACCACAGCTGCCAATTATTTAATTCCCCTGAGGTCTGCACTGGCTGGTCTGTGCTGTTTGGCCCAAAAGGGACTGTGCTCCACTCCCAGTCCAGTACCATAGACCCTTCTTGTCACATTGCCAGGTTATACTCAGATAGAGATATATTTCATTCTGCCATGTTGTGCGTTCTGTAGCGCTAAAAATTATTTAGAGTCATTTTTTACAGGTATTTGAAGTAATTTGGCATGGTCAAGTAAGTTCCAGCTTTTGCTCTGCCATCTTGGCTCTGCCCCCTCAACGAATATTTCTTAAGGGCTTACTATGCACTGCCTTAAGTGTTAGGTATTGGAACAAAAAGACAAAACAAAGAAACAAACAACCCCACCCCCCAAAAAAACAACAATAAGCTTTTCTCTCAAGGACCTCATAGTCTAAAGGGGGAGAAAACATGAAAACCAAGTAAGTTTGGAGTGGGTGGAGGTCATTAACAGAGTGAAAGTAATATTATTATGAAGGAATTTCAAAAGCTTTCTTCAAGAAGGTGATATTTTATTGGGCTCTTATAGGAAGCCTGGAGACAGAAATGAGGAGGTAGAATGTTACAGGCACAAAGCACATTGTTGAGTTAGGGCATGGATTACCTTTTTCAAGTAATTTCTGCAAAGCTAATTATCACTGGATCTCAGAAAATATAGATGTAAAGACGATAGACTGTCAATATTTTTAAAAGATATTTTAGGCTGGATCTTACAGTTAATTCTAGAGATGGCAAGGAAGCTATGAAATTTATTGAATATGGGTGTGCTATGGTCATGCATGTGCTTTAGGAAGATTGGTTTCATAGCCAAGTGAAGAATGGACTAGAATGAGAAAACTTTTCAGGCAGAGAGATAGGAAAAAAAAGACATTGTAATCATCCTGATATGAGTTGAGAGTCTATACCATAGTTGTTAGCAGTGTTACAGGAGAGAAGGGAATAAATATGAGAAATGTGAATATAGAATTGATGAAATTGGCAACAATATGCTGTTTACAGGGGAGGTGAAAAAAGACTATTCATCAGGGACGTCACCTAAATTGAAAGTCATGGTAACGAGGAGGATATCATTACCTTTGAAAACAACAAGGAAGTTGAGAAGAGTAGCAGGGTTGTTTTTGTTTGTTTCTTTAATAGGGGAATAGAAGAACGTATCTTTTTGGAAGGCATTTCTAGGAAACACTTTAAGCCATTTGTGAAGACTACTTTATATCATATTTTTAAATTTTGATCTGTGTCAGCAAAGTACTAGATGAAATGTGAAGATACTCAAAGTATAAAAGGGCTATATATGTGCAATAATTAGTATAATAAATGTCTGGTTTTTTGGGGAGAGATATTTTGGGCACAGATCTTTAGTATTAAAATTTGATGAAAGCAATGACATTTAACAGTAGTCACCTAAACACGGTTGTTTCCTTTGCTCCCTCCCCCCAAAAAAAACTGTTATAAATCTATCATTTTTCACTAGGACAGAAATTTAATAAATTCACCTCCAATATTTAAAATAATTTTCACAGAGTAATAATCTAACACTAATACATAATCTTTTCTTCTATCTTTCATTATCAGTCTGCAAAATTCCTTCTTAGGAATTTTGGCTAAATTTAGGCTAATTTTAGGCTAAAATTTCACAAGGAATTTACATTAAAATAAGTGTTAAAATGCATAGCTATTATTAATGGTACCATACTTCTCAGAAACCTGAAAAGTAATAAAAATACTCAGTGTATATAATATATACTGACATGATATGATTATCAAGGTAGTAACCTGAGTTTATGTTTATCAATTATACTAAAAATCCAATCATTATATTATGTCATTAGGTTAAGAGCAAAAACATTGAAATACTATAAAAAGAATCATTATATTCTATTCATTCCTGCTTTCCTGAGCAGAGAGATACTGCAACAACAATTAACCCTTCGATGTTTGTATTCTTTCTTTCTGGATGTGTTGGAGCATCACATTGACATGTCTATACTCCTCTAGAAGAAACAGTTAGATGACTCTGTGGAGAGGGTGCTTGCCTGGAGTCAGGAAGATCTGAGTTCAAATCCAGTCACTTTCTTGCTATGTATAGGTGGGCAATTCACTTTTCTCTCTCAACCCGCTAGAGAAGGAAATAAGAAACCACTCTAGTACCTTTGCCAAGAAAATCGCATGGATAGAATGTGCAGCAGGGTCACTGAGAATCAAACATGACTGAAGTACTGAACAAGAACGGTCCCCCTCTTAAATTACAGGAGGTGAATTGCAAAAACATATGTAAACAATGAATGGTGACTTACCTGGAATTTTAAGAAATATAGCAGACACTGATACATCAGAACTTCTGGGTTTCTCATTATCTGATCCAAGACTTCTTTTTTTTTCTTTGCTTTTTGGAGGGGGGAAGGCAGGGCAATTGGGGTTAAGTGACTTGCCCAAGGTCACACTGCTAGTAAATGTTAAGTGTCTGAGGCCGGATTTGAACTCATATCCTCATGACTCCAATGCCTGTGCTATATTCACTGCACCACCTAGCCACCAGATCCAAGAATTTTAACCTGTTATCTATGAACAAAGAAGACAATAAAATCAAATGCTCTACTTAGTGATTATTTCCCTTGCATTCCTACATATTTGTTTCCATGTATTTGAAAACATTATTCTGAGAAGTTTGTGTTATTTCAGGAGGCAGTCAAACTGTTCCTTGACAAATGCAAAAGGTTTAAGAATCCCTGCTCTAGGTCAAAGGGATGCTTATAAGTAATACTCTTCCATGAAGAGCCAACTTTGATGCTTAAGCATGGAGTGGTAATCCTGGAATCTCAGAAAATACACTAGTGATATTAGAGCCCTCTTAGACCCTAAGACATTACAAAGGTGGTGAAATAATATATGTTGACTATCTGCTAGTCAGTCAATAAGCATTTATTAAGTTGTGCTTACTGCTGGGCATACAAAGGCAAATAACAGATTTGACACCCAGGGAACTTTGAATCTAATAGGGGAGACAGCAAGAAAATCCATATGCATCAACAAGTTATGTAGGTGATAAATAGGATATAATTAAGAGAGAAAAGAACTTAGAATTGACCGACATTGGGGAAAACTTCTTGTAGATGCAGGATTTCAGTTGGATATTGAAGGAAGGAAGAGAATCTAGAATGTGGATATTAGGAGTGAGAGCTTTACTGGCATGAGAGACAGCCAGAGAAAGTGCCTGGAACTGAGAGATGAAGTGTCTTGTTCAAGAAACAAGGAGAAATTCAGTGTCACTAGACAAAAGAGTACATGACCTGAATTAAGGTGTAAGAACATTGGAAAGGTGGGGATGAAGCTAGGTTGGGAATGGCTTCAAACTTCAAAGAGAGGCTTCTGTATTTAATTCTGGAGGTGGGTAGCAGACATTGGAGTTTATTCATAATGGATTAGACATGTCAGACCTGAGCTTCAAGAAATCATTTTGGTGGAAAAGGGGTGGATGAATTGAATTGGGCAGAGACTTGAATCAGTCAGAATTACCAAAAGGTATAAGGTGATAAAGGCCTTCATTAGAGTGATGGCAATGTCAAAGAAAGAAGATATTACATTCAAGAGATGATTTAAAGGTGAAATTGACAGGCCTTAGCAACAGCTTAGATGTAGAAGAAGGTGAGAGAAAGTGAAGAACCCAAGATAATATCTATATTGTAATGCCTAGCAGACTGGGAACACGGGAGAATCACTAACACTAATACTGAAATTTGGAAAGGCAGTCAGTTTAGGGAGAAAGATAATATGTTGAATTTTACATATGCAGAATTTAATAAGACTACTTTATATCCAGTTTGAAATGTTTGAGTAGGTGTTGAAGATCTGAGATCAGAGGCCAGCAGAAAAAATAGGGCTAGTTAGATATATTTGAGAATCATCACCATAGAAATGATAATTGCTTCTACTGGAGCTGATGACATCATTAAGTGAAGTCATGTAGGGGGAAAAGAGAAGAGAGACCATGACAGAGGACTGTAGGACCCCCACAAAAAATGGAGTAACCTGGATCAGTATTAAGCAATGGAGACTAAATAGAACCATGGTCAGATAAGTAGAAGGAGAAGCAGAAGACAGTGGTGTCTCAAAAATCAAAAAAGAAGGGGTGGCCAGGTAGCACAGTAAGTAAGAGCACCGGCCCCACTGTCGGGATGACCTGGGGGACCGAATTTGGGCTCAGACACTGAGCACCACACCCAGAAATAACTGGCCGTGTAACCTTGAGTAAGTTACTTAACCCCAATTGCTTTAAAAAAATAAATAAAAAGAGAAAGAATACCAAGTAGAGAAGAATGATTGTCACTGTAAAAGGTTTAAGTCAAAAAGAATAAGGACTAAGAAAAAGATCTTTGAGTTTGGCAATTATGTGATCACTGGTAGCAGAGAATCAACTAAGCCATGTTCAAAGAGTCTGACTATTACTGAATTTACCTCCATATATATATCGTGTTTCCCTGAAAATAAGACCTATCCCGAAAATAAGCCCTCCCCTTACTGTGTAAGATTCCTCTAAAATAAGCTCTCCCCTGAAAATAAGCCCTATTGAGATTGCTACTGTAGTGAAGGTGATCCCCTGCGCTACACGCTACATTATGGTACCCTCTGTATGCATCGTCCTCCCCCCCCAGGTGAAATGTACGCCGCGCTCCGAGCTGCATCCAATTAGAGCTGCAGCAGTGAGTGTATCATCCTGTTCTTCCCCAGTGATTTGCTTGCTGGCGCCATTGAGAGCAGTGCCACGGAGGAGAGCTGAGGCAGGACAACATAAAAACCCGGTATGTAAGCGGGAGTGAGGGGGCATGATGGAGGATAAAAAGGGCATGATGGAGGAAAAAAGAAGAACTCAGGGGGCATGATGGAGTGAAAAGAAGGACCGATGGTCATAATTTTATTATTCTGTCTGTTTTGACCCCCAGACATGAGTACAAAAAGGAAGAGCTATGCTGTTGAGTATAAGAAAGTGGGTTGATTTAATCTGCCACTTGTTATGCGAGGTAACCAAAGATGTCTGATAGTCTGGGATTCAGCCAGCACTCACCACACTAAAGAAATGAAGAACTTCCTTGCAGAGAGAAGAATAGATCAAGTAATGATTCCTGCAGGAATGACTGCCTATCCCCAGACCCTTGATATTGCAATAAACAAGCCATTCAAGGACCATTTGCGCATGGAAGTCAATGATTACATTGAAAATAGAATGGAAAGAAATCAGCGTGGAAACTTGTGAAGCCCTGTCTGCAAGAAGTCATGACTTGGGTGAAGAAGTCATGGGACAAAATTACTGACAGCTGTGTCGCCAAGGCACTATGAGCAGGTTACCTGGACAAGACATATTCATTTAAAGAGAGCTATATTGCTGGACATGACAGATTGGGTCCACTTCTTCTGAAGGAAATGGAGGCGCAAGACATCCAGGACGGAATTCAGGGTATGGACACTTATGACGATGTTGTTGAAGAAGATGACATGATCATTATTGAATAAAGGTACATTTTTTTGTTCACATTTACCTGTTTATTAAAATTGCTGTCAATGTTCATTAAAATAAGCCCTCCCCTGAAAA
>NW_027185863.1:24310796-24345650 GCF_028583685.1 Petaurus breviceps papuanus | reverse complement strand
CAGAGAGATTTTGAGCTGTATCCATGAAGGGACTAATCAAGTTAATGAAATCACAAGTGCTTGAACTACCAAAGCAAAAGATAAGTGGCTGCAGAGGTATAATATACCAAAGAGTAGATATGATTAATGGAAAAGGGAGGTTGCAAGTGAAGTAATTCCTAGAAGTGATAGCATACAGAACTAGTTTAGATAGGATTGGGCAATTCTCCCCCCCTCCACCCACCCCCAAAAAGATTAGTGAAATTCCAAGGATTTATTTCCAACCCTTTAAGAAGTTTCCAGAGATTCTGAGTTCATAATTTTATAGATAAGGAAGCTGAGTCCCTGAGTAAAAGAGATTACATGGTTTGCCTTGGGTTACACAAGTAAGTGGAAGAGCTATTATTTAAATCTGGTTCTTATGGGATCAAGCTTAGTGCTCTTTCCATAAGACCATTCTCCTAAACTGTATTCCCATTCTACTTACTACATAGATCAATAGGCAAATCCTTTATTAAGGGCTCAGATAGAACAATGTTATTCCCACACAGCTATCAGTACATTATTCCTGTATTCAAATGCCTAAATAGATCATTAGATGAAACCCAGAGTTGGCGTAAAAACATTTGTGATATCTAGATTTGGAGAGTTGCCTTGGTTTCTGAAATGTGGCTCACCCATGGTTAATCAACTAGTTTAACTCAAAGGCAGATTTCAAGTTTTCCAGGTTTCTTTTTTAATTTTTTATTCATTTTACTTTTGATTTACAGAATATAAGAAACATATTCCTGATTTTCAGGCATACTTTCTATCCACTATAGAATTAGAATTGTTGTTCTATTTTGACAGAAGGAATTCCACACTAATGAATTTCTGTAGTGAGGAAATCACATGCCTGAATTCATCCGAAGTCAACCAACTAATGAAACAGAAAAAAGTTTAGTGTTTTGATAATATGGAGGAAGAAAAACAATTCCGTTTGATTCACAAAATGCTATTTGAAATTTGTTTTCCTCCATAGTTGCGTACACACACACACACACACACACACAAACACACCAGCACCACCACTACCACCACCACCACCATTGGCAGTGTTTACGATAAGCTACAGCAAAATGTAAATTTCTAACAATTTGATTTCTGATAGAAGTGTGAGTAGATATAAGGCTACAGATTGGTGGGAAAAGAGATAGTAATGGAGAAACTATACATTTCACAAAGGAAACAATATTTTGTATGTAGGAGAGGGTAGTGCATTTTCTTAGACAATTTAAAAATTCATTGCTTGAGGGATGTTTAAAGAACTGGCATTGCCCATAGTGATATGGTATTTTCTGTAATATTCGAACTAAACATTTATCATAATGGTGAAATTTTTCACCACATTGATATGTAGACTTTGTAAATTAAATTCATTTTAAGATGTATCTCAATAGCCTTTGGGGAGCACTTACTAATATTTTTCAGACCTTTAAAGTATAATTGGAAATTTATAAGCCAGTGGATGAACACTTGCCAAAGCCTACTGGCAAAACTTTAAATTCATCCAAAATTAATTAACCAAATAATGTATTTCAAACTTTTTTTATAGTTAAGTATCAGCAACTAAGGATTTCGTGCGTAACATAACTGATTCAAAAGTTATTACTCTAGCTCCTTTCAAATATCCAAAGGGTATGCATCAAGCACACTAGGTTTAATGTATTACACCAAGATAAAGTGGATTCATAATATAAACTAAAGTATCTTTTTCATGACTCCAAGGGAAGCAATCTACACTATTACATTTATGTATTCTATTTGAATTCACAAATAAATCAAAATTAAAACCAAACAATTCTGGACTTTAGGGTTTCTTAGAACCTTGTCATCATCTTTGGGTAATTTTTTTTTAGTCTCAAGACTCTTTAACAGATAAAAATTTTTGATTCTTGATCTTTTTTCCAGACCAGACTGATATTTAAAAATCATAATTTACTCTAAATAATATATTCTGTTTTTATTACTAATTGCTTTTTTTCAGACTAAAGTGTCTACTTTCTATTTTTACCTCAGATATGACAAAAATAATGATTTTCATTCAAAGAAATAGAATATCACATTTGCTTTTGAAATTATATTTTAGTCTGCAGGTAAGCATATTGATTAGAGATCAGTATAATTCAATGAATGTTATTTTAAAACAGCATTAATCTATTATCTGACAGAGAAATCAAAAAGGGATGTTTACATATGGGATGTATTTGATATGCACTCTCATGTTGTTAACTTAGTAAAAGGATTGTCACTATTTTGTCTTCTAATGAACCATCTAATTTAGGAAGAATGTCCTTCTCTCTCCAGTTATAGACCTGAATGCTTCTTTTCTGCAAACTCACACACACACACACACACACACACACACACACACACAGACAACAGTAAGAGAAAAAAATGTCCCTTCTGTAATGGAAATGCAAATTTAAAGATCTTCCCTGCCCCTAGGCTAAAGTGCACCTGAAGCCTGGGGTGGCAGGCTTGTTTTTCAGTAGATACTTTTTGATTGGGCAGTGAGTCAATAAGGTTGTTACATTCTCTGAGCCAGGAGAAGGCTATATAAGCCCTGATGTTTAGCTTTGCTTTGGGGCTTACTTTGAGAAGTGTTCTGTAATTTGATCTGGATTCTGGAAAGCCGTTGTTGAGATCCCCCCCTCAGCTTTGAAAAACCCAGATGTTGAAACCCAGATTTTGATTTGGTATGGATGTAATGGTTGGACAGTTTGGAAATCTGTCTACTTGATCTCTTTCTGTCTTGATAATTCTGTCTGTATATTCTGAAGTTCGGGGTGCTGACCTTTTCCCCCTGAACTAGGTAAACAATACATGTTTGACTGATTAAAGTAAGCTTGTTAACCCATTTTGAGTTGCTTTCCTTTATCAAAGCAGATTTAAGAACCTGTGTTCGCAGCAAACCCTGAGGATGCTTGGGATGCTTGCTGCTACACCTTCATCAAATATGTATCTTTATTATCACTACAAATCATTCATGTGACAGAGTTACTTTAGAGAGTAGTAGATATTCTTTCAAAGTGTTAAAATATGTCATGTTAGGGGGTGGCTAGGTGGTACAGTAAATAGAGCACCTGCCCTGGAGTCAGAGGGACATGAGTTCAAATTCAGCATCAGACAATTAACACTTACTAGCCATTGACCTTGGGCAAGTCATTTAACCCCAATTGCCCTGCCCTCATCCTCTAAAGAAAATGTCATGGTGAAATTATTTTTTTTTCCTATACTTGTATCCTAAATTAAAGTTGAAATAAATTTATTTTATTTTTTTTAAATGATGCATCTCCATTATGAGGCCTATGCTTAAAACTATTATAAACAGGAAAGGGTAGCAAAGCAACTAGTGGGAAGAAAGGGATTAGTTGCTAGGATGGAGATAGGATGGGAAGAGAAGCTTGCAAAATATAGGATAATATTTCTTCAGAAATAATATAAAAGTCATATAGAAAATAGAACATAGTACACAGTAGTACAAAGAAAGTCACTCTGTCCTGAGAGGGGAACACTGTCATTGGAATTAAAATTAGGAATAGGGGTATGGTCATCATATTAATTAAAGCCATGTCATTTGTAACCAGTGAATAGAAGATGAATCAGTTTAGGAGTCAATACTTTGGTGAGAAATGTTGAGTTATCGTTAAGAAATAAAGACTGTTAGTCATTGCAGCCCTTACATCTAGAAGTAAGTTTAAGATGCCAGCCTCTGAAAACAAACAAAAAAAAAAAGTAAGGGGGATTGAGGAAGCATGTTGGAGTTGCAAGCTTTCATTCTATACTGGTGCTATTAAAGTGGAGTATCAAAGTCAGATTAAAGTATTAGCTAGTCTGAATATGCAAACTACAAATGGAAAAGTAATGAGAGGATTGTTTGTTTTGAACTACAATCAGAGTTCATGGAGTTCAATGGAGTTCAACTCATTCAAATTGACAGTTATGATTACTAGCTGTGTATTTTCCTGCATCTTCTTTTTCCTCTTTCTGTTTTTACCCTGTCCTTCCTCATAAGTATGTTTTGCCTCTGACCTCTGCCTGCCTTCATCCACCTTCCCTTTTATCATCTTCCTATATCTTTTCATGTCACCTCATTTCTCTTTTGGGTAAGATACATTTCTATACCCATATGTGTATGTATGTATTGTATTTATGTATGTACACATATGCATATACATGCACACACACATACACACATATATAATGTTTCCCCTCTTTGAATGATTTCCAATGAGAGTGAGATTAAAACAATGCCAACCATAACCCAATTTTCCAATCCAGTATAAAACTCGTCCTTGCAAACTTCTTTTATGTGAGAAAAATTTCCTTATTCTATTCTCTCCATTCCCCCTTTTCCTAGTGCATTTCTCTTTCCTAGGTTTTCATTTATTTTAAAATTGTCTCGGCATAATCAATTCCCACCCATCACCTCCTACTATTTAGACTTATTCTAATAGCCATAATAATGATACATAATAATGTATCATCTTTCCATTAAGGAATGTAAATAGTTTAATTTCATTAAGTCTCTTTGGATTACTGTTTGATGTTACCCTTATAGACTTCTCTTGCATCTCGTGTTCAAATGTCAAATTTTCTATTCTACTTTGTTTTTTTCATCAAAAATGCTTGAAAGTCATCTATTTAATTAAATATTCCTTTTTCCCTGAAGTATTATATTCAATTTTGCACAGCAGGTTACTCTTGTTTGTAATCCTACCTCCTTTGTCTTCCAAAGTCCTCTGCTCCTGTAATAGAGAAGCTGTTAAATCTTGTGTGATCCTGAATATGGCTTGACTGAATTGCTTTTTCTTTCCACATACAATATTTTCTTCTTGACCTGGGAGCTCTGGAATGTTTCTGTGATATTTCTGGAAGTTTTTTTCTTTTGGAATTTATCAATGAATTCTTTCAATTTCTATTGCCTTTAGATCTAAAGTACTGGTTCAATTTTACTTTATAATTTCTTGAAACACTATGGTTAGGTTCTTTTTTTTTTTACCATATAATTCAGAAAGTTTAATAAATCTTAAATTATCTCTCCTCAATTGATTTTTCCATTTTCGTTGTTTTCTTCCAATGAAATATTTCACATTTTCTTCTATTTTGTTTTCATTTTTTGCTATTATTTTATTGTTTCATCATGTACCATGGATTCATTCTTTTCCACTTGCCCAATTCTAATTTTTAAGGAATTATTTTCTCCTGTAATCTTTTGTACCTATTTTAAAAATAGTTTTTAAGGAGTTTATTTCTTTTCTTTTTTTTCTTTTTGATTTTCTTTTGTGCTTTTTGGAGGGCAATTGGGGTTAAGTAACTTGCCAAGCATTACAAGGCTATTTGTGTGTGTGTGTGTGTGTGTGTGTGTGTGTTAAGTGTCTGAGGCTGCAACTGAACTTGGGTCCTCCTGACTCTTGGGCCAGTGCTTTACTCACTGTGCCACCTAGCTGCCCCTGGAGTTTATTTCTTTAATATCTCCTTTTCACTTCATCGATTTTGCTAGTTATGTAGTTCTTTTTATCAATGAATTTTTCTACCTGTTTTATCAATTCTGTTTTTTTTTCATTTTCTTCAGTATTTTTGTGATTTTTTTCCCCAATGTGTTAATTTTTCTTTCACAATTTCTCTACATATTATCACCCCTTCTCCCACAATATTTCCTCTCCCAGTCTTATCTTTTTCTTTTCCTTTTTTAGGAATACCTGTTAGGCTTGAGTCCATTTAGAATTTTTCTTTGAGTCTTTGTTTGTAAATGGTTTCACATTGTTGTCTCCTTCTTTCTATCTTGGTTTTCCCTATCACAGTAGTAACTTTTGATGGTCAAGTCTCTCTTTTGTTGTTTTTTGATTTTTACTCATTTTCTCTAGACTCTTTCTTGACTTTGAACATTATGTCAAAGGTTGACTCTGCTGGCCTGAAGATGGGGAGGCACTGCCCCAACCTTCAGGCTTTTTCATGCTGCTCTTTTGATATCAAATTCTCAGACTGCAAGTTTTTAGTGTTTCAGAATTGGTATGATTTGGATAGATGTTTTTTCACTTAGTCTAGGTCTGTGCTCTGGTCTTTAATAAATGCCATCATTCCTCTTGGCCCTACAACTGTTTACAAATCCCCTGCTCTCTTGTAGCCACAAGTACAAGTGCTTCTTTCTGTCTTGGAATTGAGACCAAGGCCATTTCTCCATTGCGGCCTATCACAAGTGTTCCTCTCCACCCTGAAACTGTGACCCAGAACTACCTTTGTGTAATAAAGTTATCAATCAGTACCTGCTGTACCATGTACCTGACTGTTAATTTTTTTTACCAGTTTTCTGATCCCTTTATTATCACTTGGCTGAAATCCATGGGAGCTTTTGCTGCTCCCATTTTCACAGATGCCTCCAAGGCCTACCCCACTGCTGCTGTTCCTTCTGTATTTTAATATTTTTATATTTTTTTAATCTGTATTTTAATATTTTAACACAGATTTTAACCTCTGTGTCATAGTCCTCTCCTCCTAACCTGCTAAATTTTCTTAGTCTGGATAAAACTCACTTTGAATTTTTGTTGATTCTCCTGCTCTAAAACTTGATTTTAGAGGTATTTTAAACTGTTTATAGTGAAATATCAGGACAGTTTGTGTAGGTTGCTATCATATTTTGCCCTCTTATCTCTATATTCTCAGGATTTATGTTTTTATCAACTATGAGATAATCTAATTTAACTCCCTCCCACTATCTGTAGATAGTCCTCTAGCCAAGGTCATCAATGACTTCCTAATGGCCAAATCTTGACTCAGAGGATCTAATTTTCTCTTTGCTTAGAGTTTTAATGGAGTTCCCTATTTGATGAAGTGTCTTTATTGGGATATTCAGTCAAGTAATAAGTGTGTCCCTACTGTAGCTAACAGAAAATTTTTATGGAATTAACATTTAGTTATATTTATTGAGTCAAAGGCTTAAACTAAATACAGCAAAAAATATCCTCTAAAAGACCTTGTTATAAAACAGATTTAGTTTTATTACAGGTCAGAATTTCCATTGTATATACCTAGTTACATAGAAGGCCTCTCTCTCTCCCTAAAACAAAGAAAGCCTATACTATGAGTGTTTTCTTTGTAACCTCATCTCAAGTAATATGACAAGGCTGTATTAGCATGTTTTGAGAAAATGCAGCTTTCTCAGCCATTAAAATCCTTATCTCATACACTTTGAATTTCTTTTCATATAAAATCTGATACAAATCTTTATTTGCTTAGTAATTGATTTTGTAGAGACCTAACATTCTGTCACCCACTTGAAGTTGAAAACACACTGCAACCAAATTTAATTTCAGAATATTTAAAAGAACCTTTGCCCTTCTTGCAGAGTCAATGAGATTTTTGACTAGTCTACTCCATCATAGAATCCTGCTTTCATATGGAGCAACTACAACTGTTTGGTAGAAATGCAAGTTCTACATCTTTCCAAGCACCTACATTTTGCATTCTAGAGTGCATTCCACAACATTATACCGAGAATATTTGTGGATTCTTAGAAAATGTTTGGATTTTCTGGTAATTTACCTGGACCTTCAAGATAATAAAAGCATGTAATTGAGAAATAAAGGGTACTTTGGAGATCATAGAGTTGATTTGATTAATTTTATAGATAAGATAATAAAAGCCCAGAGTAATAAGGATGTAAGAATTTATTGAATTTCTGAAATTGTTGGTTTAGAGATAATGTTTGCACCCTTGCTATCTACTAGAGTAAGAATTAGAGATATTAAGGAACATGTCCAAGTTTCCATAGCTAACAAGAAATAGAGCTGGGACACACCATTAATGATTCCAACTCTTAACTCATAATATTGTCATGCAATGTAAAAGAAGTGTCTTATATTTGTTTGATATAATTATCTATAATTATTGAAAATAATTATATAATTATTGAAAATAATTGAACTATAATAAAATACATCAAAACAAATTACTTTCTGTATTTATCTATCTTTATTTCTTTGTTTCCTTTATTTTTTACTACTATTCTAGGTATTCTAATATTTTTTTCATCACTAGTTACTCTCTTTTCTAAACAACAGTACTTATCATCAGAGTAATGTACTCCAGAGAATTATCTGATGGATTCTAGTCTATTCCTTTCAGTCCATCATATTTTCATGAGTCTATATAAGAGTAAAAAGTACACCTATATATATATATGTATATATATATGTGTGTGTGTATACACACACACGCACACATGCACACACACGCACACACACATGCACACACGCACACACACATGCACATACACACACACACACATATATATATATATACATATATATATATATATGTAAACAAAAATTCCTGGTCAAGACTTTGATCAAAATTTTAATCTATTTTGGGGCCTGTGAAATTCAATTTATTTTATATAGCTTCCTTTAGAAAAGTTTTAAGGACTTCACAATATGCCTGTGTATTTTAGAAAGATTAAAATGAGGAAATAAAATATTAGAGGGAATGCAAGTTCTTCCATAGATATCGTAGAGAATATTTCAAAGGGACCACAGAAAATTAAGGATAAAGAAATATGAAAAAGAAATAGAAATGTGCTCCTTCGTGTATACTTGATATAAAAAAAACCCACTCAGAAGACTTTGGAAATTCGTAGAAGAATTGAACCAAAGGATCCATTGAAGCACCAGAGGTAGAGAGAAGGTTTCAGGAATCTGCAAAAAACGAGAAGAGAAGGAAGGAGAACTAATTCCAAATCCCACATACTGAACTAAAATCAGATTTCTGAACAAAGGCACCGTAATCCAATATTGGCCCGATTTTGTCCCCAGTTGTCAGATGTCTGAACCTAGATTCTAACTTTGGCCTATCATCATGGAAGTAGGAAACAGAACTAGTACAAATCTCAGCAGATTTTAACAGGGACCAATAATACCTTCCTCATAGTATTGTAAACCACCACAAGATTTCGGGTGAAATGAGTGTGAACACCCATTCTAAGAGGACTATAGAGGACATTTACAAAAATTCGCTTTTATAACTCCCATTCGTTCCTATCTAGGGACACAGTATGAACTGGAACCAATTCCTTTTTGAGGATTCTGCACATAGAAGAGAAAAACACAAGGCCATGAGAAACCACAGACATGTAAAGTACTGAAATAGGAGCCAAGGAATAAGGCAGACAGGCAAACTAAAACACCACATGCAATCCATATCAATAGTTATAGAAAGTGGCAAATTAAGTACAGAAAGATTAGCACAAAACAAGGCCTTTATTAACCATTTAATAAAGTCAACTTGTACTCCCTCAAACATAAAATCCCAATCAGAATATTGAGCATCATTTCTTTTTATATTATTTCCCTTTTATCCCTAACTTCTTTGTGAATTAAAATTATAATGAAAAGCTGGAAAATATCATAAAATGATGGAAGAAAATATATTTTAACAATTAAAATAGCAGATATGATTTAGATGAATTCACCCATAAAACAGGGGAACAGCGGGATGAATTAAAATGTGAAATACAGAAATATATCTATTACTGGAAGGATACTTTAAATATAAACATTCACAAAAATAATATGAGTCACTAAAATATTTTATTTTATTTCAGGAATTTTTTTAAACAGTAGTAGTAATCATCAGGTGGGGCAGCTAAGTGGGGAAGTAAACAAATAACAAGATGTGGAATCAGGAAGACACTTAATAGCTGTGTGACACTGGGTAGGTCACTTAATTTTGTTTTCCTCAGTTTCCTCACCTGCAAAATAAGCTGAAGCAGGAAATGAAAAACCCCCAACAAAACCTTAGTATCTCTGCCAAGAAAATCCCATATAGAATAACAAAGATCTTGTCATGACTAAACATGACTAAACAAAAAAGAGTAGCAATCATGATCACAGAAAAGGTAGGAGGACAAATAAACATTTTAAAAGAATGCATATATTATTATATGTTAATTATATTATATTAGTTTTAAAGGACCATGCAAAATCAATATTTGACATGTATGCATTAAATGACATAATATATTTGGTTCTTTGACTACATCAAAATGAATTGAATTAGAGAATTGATGAGTCTGGGTACAAATTAAAGCATTTTAACTTTATTTTTCTTTATTGAAAAATGGAAATGTTTTGAATGATTTTCTATATACAATGTGTATCATAATGTTTGTGTTCTCAGTGGATAGGAAAGAATTTGCAAGGAGGGAGAGAATTTGGAGCTCAAAATAGAAAAAAAAAAAAAGAATGTTAAAAAAAAGAGGAGTTTGGAAGCCAGAATGCAAATGGTTAAAATTTAAGAGAGAAGTGAAAGAAAAGGATTAGAGACCATGGTGAGAGTCAACAGGTTTATATATCATAAAGCAAAGGAAAAGATATAATGATAAAATAATATTATCTAATAAAGGGAGTGCCTAGTTCATTAACATGAAAACTGAAATAAAAAAAAGAGGAAAGCTTGGGAAGACTTCTTTGAACTGATACAAACTAAAATAAGCAGAAATAAAAGAACAATGATGGTGATAATATAAATGACATGAACAATAAAAAGTAAAAATCATTAATTAATTACCTAGATCAAAAGCAAAACTATCACAGGTAGGGGGTCTCCATATGTTTCTTTCAAGACTAGACAGAATCTTAAAATCAATCAATAAAAATGAAAGAAGTTATTGATCTGAATTCTGCTCCCTTATCTGTAACTTCTCTAACATAATGAGAGCATTTTTAGTTTTTAAGGATCCAGATATTGGATTTCCCATCCCCCTATCAGTGTGCTATATATATTCTTTGAACAGCTGACAACAGTTCTTGCATGTGGAGGAAAGGACAAACTGGACACAGTTTAATCATTTGGACAACTTCAGGAGCACTTGATGAAATGGAAGAAAAACTTACAGAAATTAGGAGCTTTAAGCAACCCATTTGCCACATTTCTTTTTTAAGCTTTCAACCACTTACTCTTGGATTATTTATTTACTTGTAGGAAAGTGTGTCATTGATCTTTGGAGGGATATTTTGGACCATCTTTTTAAACAATATTTATATATTTTAAAAATATAATTAGAGTTGGCTGACTAATTTAATTTTCAAATGATAATCTTGAGGGAAGGGGAAGCATAATGGTAAGAACCTGAACCAATGACTTCAGGAATTACTCCAAATAACAAAGAAGCAGTCCCTAGAACTCAGAGGGAAAGATGTAGCAAAATATTTGGGAATCCAATGTGTTAATAGGAATTGGAGGTGGGATAGGGATATTAGAAACTTATATGTATTGCCTGCCTATGGAATGAACTTTAGTACTTTTTATATAGTATACTAAATAATATAGAAGAAATAAATTAATTCAGGTTAATTAAAAGATTAATTAAGTTTCATCTATTCAGGGTCAGATACTTTGAGAGAGTCTAATTTTATCAAAAAAAATACTTTGAGAGAGTCACTTTAATCAAAACTGCTGTTTTGAATTTGTACATCACTACATGGTAAAATGAATTATGTTTAACTCTAACTTTGGAATTTTCTCAATTTCTCACTTTTTAGACCTAGGGTAATAAATCAAAATTATTTTCTCCTTAAAAGCATTTGAAACATTTAAAGAAAGCTATCATGTTCTCTCCAAAATCTTCTCTTCTTCAGGTTTAATACTTTCTGTTTCATCAAACTCTTCTTAAGAGTGGTTTCAAGTTAAAAAATGAATCACAGAATTTTGGTGTAATAAGGTTCTTGACTGATAACATAATCCAACCCAATTATGACAAGAATTGTCATTATTATAAACTAGGTAAGTAGTCATCTAGTCTCTGCTTGAAAATTTCCAGTGAAGAGAGACTCATTACCTCTCCATACTATCCATCCCACATTTGTATAACTTGAAACTTTTGGAAATTTTTTGCTTACTTCACATTTACATTTTCTTTTAGTATAGGTCCTCATAGTAGTATCTAGGTCCAAAAAAACAATGCTATTGTCTTTCACCAATGATAGCCCTTCAAATGACATGTTCTTGAGAATAACCATCACATTCCACTTGATTCTTTTCTAAGATAAACATCCCCTTTCTTTTGACCAGGCTTCATATGGCATGTACTCCAAGTCTTGTACCATGTTGATTGCCTTTTCTAGATGCTTTTTAAATAATTGATGTCCTTAATTGTGGCACTCAGAAATGAACTCAGTGCTCCAGATATCATTGGGAAGAGTATAAAAGTAATTTTTTTTTTCAATTCTCAAAACTATCCTCGATGACTTTTATTTTAGTGGCTATGTCACACTATTGACTTATGTTGACTTTTAGTGTTAAAAGAAAACTGTCCATTCAAAATCCCACCCCATATTATATTTGTGATGTTTTGCAATTTATCGTAAGACTTTGAAGTTGTTATTAGATTTACTCCTATTCTCTAGCCC
The DNA here is from genome assembly GCF_028583685.1 of Petaurus breviceps papuanus. Lineage (NCBI taxonomy): Eukaryota > Metazoa > Chordata > Mammalia > Diprotodontia > Petauridae > Petaurus > Petaurus breviceps. The sequence goes on along the minus strand of NW_027185863.1, from coordinate 24,333,225 downwards.
CTTGAGATCCATATTGATCCTGACTGTCATCATATGTTCTGGCTGTAACTTGCAAAGCAATAATTCAGTATCATCTGAAAGTTTTCACTCATTACCTTAGTTTCAGACCTCTGGATATATCCCAGTTTGCCAGTTTCCCTACTAATAATAGCTGGAGTTGAACTTGATTTAATAGTGTTGAAATATACTCAAGTTGCTTTTTAGGAAATAGTCTCCAGTCTTACATACAAGACTAAGATGATAATACAAAAACAATAAATTTATTTTTTGTTTTACTTTTTTCATAATTTCCTTTACAATGCTCATACCTAATTAATTTTGGGAGCCTGAGATTATCATTGATATAGAACTGTACCCCTCAACCTTGTTTAGCCCCATTGGCAAAGATGAATTTGCTAAGTGTGGAAGCTGTACATCTTCTTGGAGTGGCAAATGAGAGTTGAGTGACAGGTGGACATCAAAGGTATATGAGCAATCCTAAAAAGGACTCTACAAAACCTCACACTCTATGTGATAAACTAAGAGCTTGGTCAGTCATCTAAGACACCAAGGCCATTCATTGCATCCTAGGCCATTGCCATTCATGTTGACATTTGTTTTGCTATTGGACTTTTATAACTCTGGAAGAGAAAGTGAGATTTATGACTTTGTTCAACTTCACCTCACTTGAATCCAATTTATGAGCAAGATAAGACATTACGCATGATGTCGTTAAACCTCTTTGAAAAAAAGGATGAACAATAATAACTATAAGATATTTTTTTCTGTTTAACCTTTTTATCTTCCCTAATTCACACAAAGTAGCAATGACAGTTTATGTAGCTAGGTGGTACAGTGGAAAGTGTCCTTGCCTGGAGTCAGGAAGGGGAGTGAATTAAAATCAGGCCTCAAATATATTTACTAGTTTTGTGGCCCTGTGCATGACACTTAAACTCTGGTTGCTTCAATTTTTTTCTTTTCATTTGTAAAGCAGGGATAATAACAATACCTACTTCCTTGAACCACTGTGAGGATCAAATGACTTAATCATTGTAAAGTACTTAGCATAATACCTGGCACATACTAATCATTGTTTATGTACTAGCTATTATTTTGCACCCAAAATGTGGCAGAGCATTCTGAGTTCATATTGACCTGATCAGCCACAGTCGGACACATTGAAACTTGACTCTAGCATAGGGATGTCATTTTGGTCCTCTTCAAAAATGAAGCACTACAACCAATCAACCAGTATTATTTTTGGTCTTTGTACCAGTCTAACCTGATATTCATCAGTTATCCCCCCTTCTCCAAACTCTATTATTTGTTTAACTGTATAATCTAAGGCACTGGAAAAGATTTGAAATATTAGATATAAATGCAAAATATGGTTTAGCTCATGTTTTGGGTAGTGGAAGTCACAAAACTAAATTAAGTATATTCTAAAAATAAGAAAGAAAATAAGCACCATAGCAGCTATTTGTGATCTTTCACTGAACCAATATACTTAGCATGGGAGAGAACTGTAACATGTGTCTTCCATGTTAGAGAAAATTAGTAAGTTTTTGGGATAAACTCTCAAATTTTGGAAGCTAGCATTCATTCATTTAGAAAGTGATAGAGACAGGATGAAGAGTGGAACACCAAGAGACAGTGAGAATCAGAGAGAAATAGACAGGAAGACAGCAAGAAACAGGGAAAGAGACTGGGATGGAGACAGAGACAGCCAGAGACATAGAGATGGTTCTTAACCACTGGAGAGTGAAGTTTCTATAGACTGTTGAAAGAGAAGTTCCCTTGGCTAAAAAATTCTATCTCACAATTTGAGTTGAGATCTCATTTCACCCTCAGTACTTATTCAATGTCTTTCCCCCTATATTGCTTTGAGAAAAGTATTTACTCACTCTTTTCCATCAGTGATTTTTTTTTCTTTTTTGTTCTAAATAGAATTAGGTGGGAAGGGACTAGGCTACCAAATATTAGCAACAAATTGTCTTTTCCTTTATGAATACTCAGAGAACAGGTTTGCCTTTTGAATCATGTGCCAAAACCTGATTTTAGAGTTGGGTGGTGGGAATGGTAGATGATTGATTCAATTCTAGACTGGGACTCTTTTTGGAGGCTAGAGGAGAGACTGTCCAGGCTCAACAGGCTAAACCTTGTCTGTTTCAATCCAGCTCTCCCCCTAAACATCCCAGCAATACAAGCAGGTCCTTGTTCTTCTTCACTGAAAAGGTGGAGAATATCTCAAATTATATCTATTCATGCCACCAATGAGCTATGCTTAGATATTGAAGCATACATATATTTTGTATACAATAATAAAAAAGGAAGTTTTTTTCCTACTTCAGTACTGATCTGCAAGCTTCAAGTTCTGATTTGTCAGCTTGTTTATGTTCTGGCATAGTAAATTAAAATTTGAATTTCTTAATAAAAACAAGATGATTTGCTGTTCTGTTTGTTCCCACAAATTTGTCAAATTCAAAAGACAGCAGCAGAACGACATATTCATTGCATATTCTGTAATCTCCTCTTTGGGTGGCTTCTACTTTTCCAAAGAGATTAAGTTTAACATGCTCATAGAAGAGTTGTCGTGTTCATAATTTCACTTTGGGCTTAACACATTTCTTCTTGATGGCAAACAGACGTTTAAGGAAGGAATATGTTTGTGAATTATGTGGTTAATGAGGAAATTGGATTTGATCTTATGAAATATTTAATTTTGAACAGTTTGTTTCAAAATTGTGCATCCTACTGTATGGGTCCAGATGCAACGGGGAAGGGAGGGTTGGCATGTAATACAATACATTAGTTGACACCTCTCCTAGGCTATAAAGCAGTTCAAGAAAGCTGTGGATTGTAGAAAAAAAAAAGATCATTGATCTGGGAAGTCATCAAAATAGTATTATCATCCTACATCTTTTATTAATAAACTACAGAAAATTAATATACAAAAAACAAGTTTTTTTGTGTTCTTGAGTTCAGTTTCCCCATCTTTTACAAAATGGGTCCTGAAGAACATTATAATTAATTGAATTGACTTAAATTTTTAGAGTAAAATATAATTTTGAAATCTGTCAAATGGAAATTTCTAATAGGTAATTTATAGATGTATTGTTAGGAACAACATTGTGAGCAACTTTCATAAACAGACACCTATGTATTTTATTTCTTTGGATTATAGATTGAAAACTGGAAAAACCTTAGAGGTCATCAAGTCTAACACTATCATTTTACAGATAAGGCACAGAGAGGTTAAGTCATTTGTTCAGGATCACACAGCTAATAAGTATATGAGAGATATTTAACTTAGGTCATCAGCACTCCAAACTCAATATTCTATATTTTATACAACTGTCTGTGATGAAAGATGAGGAAAAAAAAACACTTAAAACTACCCACTAGAAATTCTACTTTTGAAATTCAGTCTTCAAAGTACTTCTAAAGTTGTGTATATTTGTTCAACATATGCTTCTTACTTATCTTTGCACATAACTTATCTCATACCCATACACCTGCAATTAGAGCATAAGACACACCAGAATAAGGACCATTTAACTTCTACGTCTTATTAAGACTGCCTGGGCTTTAGTGGAGTAAGATTCAGTAGTTTTCTTAAGGTGAAAAAACTTAAGGTTGAACTAAATGACCTCTAAGTTACCTTTTTGTCCTAATTCTATGATCCAAAACCGGTTTTTGTGCTTTGCATATAACAGGCACTTAAGTGTTTGTTGAAATGAATGTAAGTTTATTGACTTGCTTTGATGGGCAAGGAAAGGTGAAATAAGGAATAAATCTTTCTATAACAAGAATCATAGAGCTTCAGTGGAATGATATAATTGGTATCCGCAATAGCTTAGTATAGTATGAAAATATGGGACATTCTAAAAACTAGAAGAGACAAAATAAGTTTGAATAAATTTAAAGGTTGTTGGGAAAGCACCAAAGGTAAGTTTGCCTTACTATAAAACAGCTACTGTTATAAAAGGTCATCCATTTATTAGTATATCAAGAACTGATGTTCAAAACTCAAACATTAATGGATCTCAGATTTCATTCTGAGTCATTGAAGATAAAATTATATTCAGTTGCAGTGCTATGCATTTCAGCATATTCCCATTCTCCAATATTTTGTACTTTTTGCCTGGTCTGCATGACAGCAAAAAAGAGAACAGTCAAAAAAGATGAAAAAAAACCCTCAGAACTTGAAAATGAAGGACATCTTTAAATATGAAAAATCAACATGTGTATGTTGTTTTTGTGATTTTCTTTTGCTAGAGCATTTCTGGTATTTAGCAAAACAAATTGCCACAGAAGGTTTCTATTAATTAAAAAAATTCCAATTAATAAAATATTCCAAATAAGTGTATATATATATATATATATTATCATATGGAAAGTAGAAGAAAGTTTTGGAAATACAAAAAGATTAGAATGATTGAATGAACATGGACTTCAATAACATAGCTTTCCTTTTTTACTTATTTCACAGAATTTCCTCCCTAAAATGAAATAGAGGTAATCAGTTGATTGATTACAAGAACTTAGTCCAAAATGAGGACTGCCCTAGAAAACTCAAAGCATCTTTTCACTCAGAGACTTTGAAAACTCACAGCTCTGTAACATAACCTCAAGTGGTCCTATTTGGAGTTTCCACTTTGCTGTGTAATTAATTAAGAGATGAAAGTAAATTCCAAGAATGCCATTGTAATCTTTTTTTAGGAAAGATCTATAATTATGTAGCAATTTCCTTTGACCCATTTTGTGCACTACTTTTGACACTTAAAATATTTCTTCTAAATTGGGTGATGAAATGGCTTTTTCAGCTGTCATGATTTAAAAGAATAAATTTTCCAGTTACCCTTTATCTTTCTTTCTTTATTTCTTTTGTGACTTTTGTGCCCTTCCTTTCTTCCTTCATTGCTTCCTTCCACTTCCATCTTTCTTCCCTTCTTCTTCATTCCTTCTTTCCTTCCTTTCTCTTTGTTTCTCTCTTCCTCCCATTATTCTACACAATTTGTACAATCACATAACTGCCATTTGAAAGGGAGGATTTTTTGATCTACCCATTAAAAGGAACGCTATAGTTAATGGTAACTTTGAGAATGATGATTAACTGATATTGTTAAATACACTTTGGAAAAATTTACTTTTCTATTGGCAGTTTTTTTTTTTAATTTTGATAGAACAAGTTAGAACAGTGAGTCTTCAGACATTTAAGCAACTAGGTAGTGAGGTGTAGAGACTGCTGGACCTGGAGAGTTTAGAATCCCTTTAAATAGCCTAGTGACAATAAGTATCAAGTATCATCTTGTGTTGAGATGCAAACATGTTACTGAAAAACATGTAGGAACAGAGTCGAGACAGCAGAGTAAGAGGATGAATTTGCTTGAACTTGCCCCCTAAACCCTCCAAATACCTGTAAAAACGACTAAACAAATTCTTAAACTACAGCCACCACAATATGACAGAGTGAAGCAAATACCCAGCTGATGACAACCTAGAAGGATGAGAGGAAGAGCATATTGCACTGGGCAGGAAGTGGAGGGGCCGTGCTGGGACAGCCAGTGTGAAAGCAGGCCTCAGGCCACTGCATCACTTCTCCTAAAAGCAGAAAACAAAATCAAATCTCCTACATCTGAAGCCTTCAAGAAAAATACGAATTGGTTACAGGTCATGGAAGAGCTCAAAAAGGATTTTGAAAATCAAGTAAGAGAAATAGAGGAAAAATTGGGGAGAGAAATGAGAGTGATTCAAGAAAATTAAGGAAAAAAGAGTAAAGAGTTTGCTAAAGGAGATCCCAAAATTCTGAAGAAAATAACATTAAAAAAAATAAATTAACCCAAATGGGAAAAAGGGTCAAGAGACCAAAGAGGAAAAGAAAGACTTAAAAAACAGAATTGGTCAAATGAAAAAGCAGGTCCAAAAGTTCACTGAAGAAAAGAATTCCCAAAGAATTAGAACGGAGCAAATGGAACATAATGACTTCATGAGAAATAATGATGTTATAAAACAGAACCAAAATAATGAAAAAATAGAACACAGTGTGAAATATCTCATTGGAAATAACCACTGACCTAGAAAATAGATCCATGGGAGGAAGTTTAAAAATTATCATGTTACCTGAAAGCCATGATCAAAAAAAAGAGCCTAGACATCATCTTTCAAGAAATTATCAAGGAAACGTTTTCTGATATTCTAGAATCAGAAGGGGAAATAGAACTTTTAAGAATCCACCAATCACCTCTTGAAAGAGATTCCCAAAAGGAAAATTCATAAGGATATTGTAACCAAATTCCAGAGTTCCCAAGTCATGAAGAAAATATTGCAAACAGCCAGAAAGAAACAATTCAAGAATTGGGAAAATCCAATCAGGATAAAACAGGTTCTAGTAGCTCTGACATTAAGTGACTGAAGGTTTTAGAATAAGTTTTCCAGAGGTCAAAGGAGCTAGATTAAAACCAAGAATCACCTAACCAGCAAAACTGAATATAATATTTCAGGGGGAAAATGGACATTCATTGAAATAGAGGACTTTTCAATCATTCTTGATGAAAACACCAGAGCTGAATAGAAAATTTGACTTTCAAATACAAGACTCAAGAGAAGCACGAAAAGGCAAAAAGGGAAGAGAAATCATAAAGAATTTATTAAAGTTGAACTGTTTATATTTATAAATGGAAACATCATATTTATAACTGATGAGACCTTTCTCAATATTAGGATAGTTTGAGGAAATATGGATAGATACATAGATACATAGATAGTGGGCACAGGGTAAATTGAATATAAAATTAAGGTACCTAAAACAAAATTGATAGGTGAGATAGACATATATTTGCAGAGGGAAAAAGGTAGAAATAGAATGGCGCAAATTATCTCATATAAAAGAGTCAAAGAAAAGATTTCACAAAAAAGGGTAAGAGGGGGGAGATGAAACAGAATGAGTAAACTGTTCTCTCATCAGATTTGGCTTAAGGATGGAATAACATACACACTCAATTGGGTATTTTCACCTATGTGAAAGCAAAGGAGGAAGATGTGAGGAATGATACAAGAGAGGGTAGATTGTGGGGGGGGGAGAGGTAAATAGAAGTAAACACTTTTGAAAAGGGAAAAGGTCAAAAGGGAAAAATAGAATAAGTGCTGGGAGGGATAGGATGGAGGGAAATATAGTTAGTTTTTTCACAACATGACTATCATGGAAGTGTTTTGCATAACTACACATGTATAACCTATATTGAATTGTTTGCCTTCTCATTGAGGGTGGATGGGGAGGGAAGAAAGGAAAGAATTTGCAACTCTAAGTTTTAAAAACAAATATAAAATTTGTCTTTACATGCAACTAGGAAGTAAATTATACAGACAATGAGGTATACAAATATATCTTGCCCAACAGGAAAATAAGGAGGAAGGAGATTGGGGGGCTTCATGAAAGAAAGAATGGCAGACTTGGTGAAAGGGGTAATCACAATGCCATCTTGGGGTGGGGGAGGGGAGAGAAGGGGAGAAAATGTGAAACTCAAAATCTTGTGGAAATTAATGTTGAAAACTGAAAATGAATAAATTATTTTTAAAATAATATAATTATGTTTTCTTTCTTTCCTGTTTATATTTTATGCTTCCATTGAGTCTTTTATTTGAATATTGATTTTTTTTTCATTCACCTCTGGTCATTTCATCAGTAAAGTACAAAAGTCACATTTTTCATTAAATATCTTTCTTTTCCCCAAAAACATACTCAGTTTTTCTGTGTGATTGATTCTTGGCAGTAATTCGAGTTCCTTTTCCTTCTAGAATATCATAACCAAGTCTTCTAATCCTTTCATAAAGAAGCTACTAAGTCCTGTGTAATCCTGACCATGGCTTCTTGATATTTGAATTGTTTCTTTCTGGATATTTAAAGCACTTTCCCTGATAATTCTGGAATTTGGCTATGCTATTCTTTGGAGTTTTCATTTTGGGATCTCTTTCAGGACATGATAAGTGAATTCTTTCAATTACTATTTTACCCTCTAGTTCTAGAATATCTGGGCAGTTTTCATTGATAATTTCTTGAAATATACTTTCAAGACTCTTTTCTCTATTGTAGCTTTTAGGTATTCCAACACTTCCTAAATTATCTCTCCTGGATCTATTATCCAGGTTAGTTGTTTTCCAGTGAGGTATTTTGCATTGTGTTCTTTTTTTTCCATTTGTTTTATTTTGATGAACTTATTCTTGATGTCTCATAGTCATTAGCTTCCACTTGCCCAATTCTAATTTCTTCAGAATTTTATTACCCTATAGTTCTCCAAATTCATTTCCAAAAAATTTTGAGATCCAAATTCTCTCCCCATCTTTCCCCTAACCCCCACCCTAAGATGGCTAGCATACTGATTTACCCTTCCTCCAGTTAGCTCTCTTTTATATCACCCAAATCCCGCCTTACCCCCTAACTCTTACTTTCTTGTAGTACAAGATGGATTTCTATACCCCAATGCCTGTATATCTTATTTCCTGTTTGAATGTAAAAATATTTTTTTAACATTTTGTTTTTTAAATGGTGAGTTCCAGATTCTTTCCCTTCTTCCCTTAACTATTCTTTTCATAATTTTCTCATATAACACATGTCTTTTTATATTTTCCTATAACTCTCTTATTCAATTTTAAAATTAATTTTTGAGTTCTTCTAGCATTTGTTGTGGAAGTGAGACAAATTTATATTTCTGAGGCTTCCCATGTAGATGTTTGGAAATATTTGTCCTCTTCTGAATTTGTGTTTAATCTTCCCTGTAACAATTATAACTTTTATGATCAAGTGATTTTTTTTACTAATTTTTTTTCAGACTTTCCTTCTGAACTGCTATTTTGTCTTAGGCTGGAGAATCATTTCACCCCCATCTTTTTTGTTGATTCCCCACTACAGAATTCATTTTGAAGCATTATTCTATAGTCCTTTGAAGTGGATTTTGGGGATGGTAAGTTTTCCTACCTTTTTCTGCCATCTTGCATTGCAGGAGTATCAAGATGTAATGTAATGCCAAGGAAAGGCAACTTCCCAGGTTCAAAATACCAGCATAGGTGCTCTCTATTTTATTCAGTAACAAACCCAGAACAGAGAAGATCAAAACATGACATCATTCAAAATACAGCATTTACTAAGTGTGATTAAATAATCTCCAAGGCCTACCCCACCCCAGGACTTTCCAATCATTCAATCAATTACAAAGTCTCTGTTCCAAATACTTCTCCACCCCTAGGCTATACCTTAATTAAGTCCACCACAAAGCCCCTCTTCTCAAATGGAGATTAGTTTCCAAACATAAGTAAAATACATTCATTTGCTCAACCATAGAACACAAAAAGGTCAAAAGTTCCCCACCCCTGGATCACAATTGAATCTACCCCAGAGTTACATCAAGTTTAAACACAGCACTTAATACCCAAATGGAGGTCTTTTCTTCATCTTGACACGAGGCAAGTTCTCAGCAATCTTAGTTCCTGGAGAGACAAGGCTTAGCAAGGCCATAAGATACATTGCCAGTCCCTTCATGAATTTATCCTCTGTCTGTAGAACAGCCCTAGAACCCCTGAACACATTAGCAAAGCCCTCTCCCAGGATTTCTGTAAACATACAACAAGAAAATCCTTCTTCAGGGCTTCTGAACCAACAGAAAGGCTCCCAGACCCCTGCAACAACAGTACTGTCCCTCACCAGTGGACAGTATTCACTCTCTGTCTGCAGGACAGTCTCAGGCCTTCTTAACCAAATGCCAGGTTCCAGGACTTCTTCAACAGGACAGTCTTTCACCAGTGGACAAATCTGACAAAATAACATCAAAACAGACAGACAAAGTACCAGCAAAACAGCCATGTCTCCTCAGTCCTTGGCAGCTCAGGGGGCAGGTCTCAAAAGTCCAGGGCAATTCAAAGCGGCCACCAGCAATCCTCTTAGTCTCTCTCTCTCTCCACGAGGTGCTGCTTCCAAAAAAAAGATCCTCCGCCTCTCTCCAGTGTCTCTCCAAATCTACGTTCCTTTCTAGATGCTTTAAATCATTCCTCCTTTACCTTGGAGTTCTAGAATTTAACGATGATATTCCTGTGAGTTTTTATTTTGGTGATCTTTTTCAGGAGTTAATCCATCAATTCTTTCAATTTCTATTTTACATTCAGGATCTATAATATCTTTACAGTTTTCCCTTTTTTTTTTTCAAATAAGCTAGTTAGGTTCTTTCTTTAATCTTGGTTTTCAGATAGTCCAATATTCAAATTATACCTCCTTTATCTATTTTCCAGGTCACCTTTTCCCTCATATTTAGTATCTTTTTCTTTTTTCTTTCATTTTGATTTTCTTTTATTTTTCCTTGATGTCTCATAGAGTCATTAGCTTCCAATAGCTCAATTCTATTCTTCTTAATCTTGATTTTTGAGGAATTATTATCTTCAGCGAGGTTTTTTTTACTTCTTTTTTTCAATTTGACTTATTGTGCTTATTTTTTTTTGATGTTGAGTTATTTATTTTGAGAGCCTGTAGCAATGAATAAAATCTCAGTGAAGAGGTGGAGTTGGTTGACCTTTGCAGATAAGTGGAACAACATAGGAGACAGTGGATGACTCACTGCCAGGAATTGAGTGGAGGGGTCTATTAGTTGGCATTACTCTTCTGGGCTTATTTGGGAGTAGGGTAGGTGGAAGTAATACCAACATCTTCAGTCCCTCTTTATCCTCTCCTAGGTTCCACTCAATATCATATTGGATCCAGCCTCTACAATGGGAAAACCAGAAAGCTGGTTTTCAAACCCAGACAACCAGAATTTCAGCTTCCTTTGCCAAAATCCTAGAAAGGACATGAAAATTGGGAGACTGTCCCTCTCCCTTCAACTCCTTCTGAGGACATTTTGAAGAGTAGTAGTTAAGAGAAGGATGGGAAGTGGGAACTCTCTGCTGTCAGCCTCTTTGGAAGGGGTAGACATTTTCCAGCCTATTGATGAGATTTTAAGACAAAACCTGAATCCCTTCCCACCTGATGAATAAGAATTAGGATTGCATAATACTTTGGAGTAGGTGCTTTAAGCCAGGATTAGGGTACAGCTTGTCAGCAGGGCAACTAGCCACTAAGGGGAGTGGACACCTGCCTCTTAGACGGAACAGAGGCCTGGCAGTGAAAGCTGGGGTTATAATGAAGCGCACTCTTGAGTGTGCTAGAGATTCAGAGAACAGGGGATTGAGGATTGGGAGGATCTGAATTCCAGGAAAGTGAATTTGGCAGTGAGAACAGAGGGCTGGATAAGAATGGGGCTGGAGACTAGGATAAAAGATGCCTGGGTCCCTGAGAACAGGGATGGTATGGAAGAAGAGGAATGAGAGCTGAGAGAGCTAGAAGCCTGAGTCCCTCAAGGGTAGAAGGAGCCTGGAAGCCTGGGTTCTGGAATAGCAGCAAAATAAGGACTCCAGGATTTTTGCCTGCCCTCTCTCCTCATTCCCTCCAGCAGGTAGAGGAGAGACAAGGTGAGGGGAAGGAAGGTGTGTGTGTGTGTGTGTGTGTGTGTGTGTGTGTGTGTGTGTGTGACACCATGGATTTAATTGACAAGTAGTGACACAGACACATTCAGGTCCAGATAAATGGATGGACAAGGAAAGAAAAGTGAAGCTCAGTGGTGCATGGGCCCAGGTGGGGGTTGGTAGGGGCTAGGGGGGTGGGAAAGAGTGGTTGGAGGCCCAATGATGATAGGACACTGTCCCTTTCTGTGGCCCTGAACACAGTGAGTGTGACCACAGCCTTCATCATGAATTTTTTGCATATGCTTTTGTTTTTTTGTCTTATTCTTTTTTTTTAATAGTTCTTTTCTTCAGTGAATGTTTGTTCCTCTTTTACCATTAAAACAATTCTGTTTTTTTTTAATATATTTTCTTTATCATTTCTTTTATTATTGTTGTTGCGGCAGCAAATCGAAAGAAAATAGATTAACATTTATTGAGAATGTCAGGAGAAAATGGTATATGAATATAAAGACATATCGTGTTCTAAGAAATGGAAAATACAAAGAATTCAAAGAACCTTGAGAAGGTTGCTTAAACTAGTGCAAAGTGAAATAAATATAACCAAGAATATGGTTTATACTTTGTTCACATTATCATAAAAATAAAACACCTTATGGAATACTTATGTATTCTGTTCTGTTTAATTCAATGACCAAATATCATATCAAATGAATAACAGTGAGGGATATCTCCTACCCCTCAAGAGGAAAATATTCATATTAGTACAATAGAGAACATATTTTTTATACCAGAAAAGCTCAAAGGCAAACACATTAACCATAGTAAATTATGGATATGAATGAGTACATGCATATGCATACATGTATACACATGAACACATACTCATTATATACTTTGCTTTTGCAGAAGAGGGTTCTATGAGAATAGATAGGTTGACATGAAATGACACTCGACCTACAGGAGTACTAACTTCCATTTATATGATTTTAAGGTTTGGAAAGCAATTTACAAATACCATCTCATTTCATTCTCATCATAAGCCTAAGAGTAGAGTGCTGCTTTAAATCTTGATTTTGCCAATGAGTTAAATGAGGCTGAAGCTAAGTGACTTTCTGAGGGACCACCTAAGTAGCAGGATTATAACTCATATTTTAGGAGAAATTAGATGGCACAGTGGATGAAACACTGGCCCTATAGTGAGGAAGACCTGAGCTCAACTCTAGCCTCAAACACTTGACATTTACTAGTTATGTAACTCTGGGCAAGTCACTTAACCCCATTGATTCTCAAAAATGAAAAGGAAACAATAAGACATATCTTCCAGATTTTAAATTCAGAAATCAACTCACTATGCAATATTCCTTGCATTATTCAGACACATCCACATAAAGAGGAGTGAAATGAGAAAAAATGTATAGAAGTGGTGATCCTTTCTATCTAGCTCTGGTGAATGGTACAAAGTGGCTTCAAATGAAGACGTACTATGCAACTTAAATATCATAGGAGTATAGCCTTGAAAAGATGTTGATAATCCCATCAGCCATCAGGCATTCATTATAAGACTGCTCTCTACTAGGCACTAATAGCAAGTTCCAAGGACATTATACACATACAGACACAACCACACACACAAACACACAGATAAATGTATATGTGTGTGTACATACATTTATACACACACACACACACGTGTGTGAGTATGCAATGAAACAACCCATTCTCTTCAGTAGAGTAAAACACATGGTGGAGGAGTCAGTGACTTAAATCTTTTAATATTACTTTTTCTAAAGTTTCATATTTTTTTATTTTAGAAATTCTGTTTTCCCTCACATGTAGATATATATTTTGGGAACCATTAAGTCACATAGATTAGAGAGAGGACCTAAATCCTTAGGTGTGATTTAAATGCTTTTTAAAACTCATTAATTTTTAAACGCTGTTGCCAGTCACCACTTAGAAGATACCAAGTCAAAGATACCTTTCACTATCAGTCTCAAAAGGTCAGAAAAGTTAGGAAATCATGATATTCTATCTGTCTCTTTTTCTGTTACTGTCTCTCTGTGTGTGTCTATTTCTATCTCTGTCTGTCTCAGTCTGTGCCTCTCTTTAGTTTATGGAGATAGGGGAGAAAGCAAACAGCCTATAATTCCTTTAGGATACAAGTAAGTTTCTAGGATGCTCCAAATTTAGAAAAGCAAATTTAGTAAAAGAAATAATTTTAATGCCTACTTTTCACAGAAAGGGAGAATGCTTGCTTGTTCACTTGATGTTTTCATTTTTCTCAGCTACGTCAGTGCCTTCCAAGTACATCAGATCTGTAAAGCAACACGCTGTCCTCATTTCTACACATTGTTTGTGTACAAGGCCCGGAACTGCTATTTCCCATCACAGTACATTGATTTTTAATGTTCTTCTAATTTAGGCTGAAGATGCAGCGATCTTAGCTTGGTTTGGCTGTGTGCTGACCTTCACTTGAACTTCCTCCCAGATGCTCTTGAGTCTCCAGCAACAATCATTTAAAATATGTACTTGGGGTACAGAACTCGCAAAATGACACAATCAGAAGGTTTTAATTATATTTTGAAATGACTTCAGGGTCTGTCAATAACAAATATGGGATTTGGAAAAGATTGTCATCTCGATGGATTTAAGGAGATGAAATAAGCTTGCAAACTTCTATCTCAGTTCTTCTTTAGATCTACTGCCATTATCTGATTTACTTAGGCATGGCAGGTGGTGGGCCCTTTTGGGGCTAGCTTTGCAATATTAAGCTCTGCCAACTTGACCTAGCATAAATACTGCAAAACTGTGCAGGCCAGGTTTATCGTGGGATCTGGTGCATGAAATTAGTGCTGGAAAGTAGGATAATGCAGTGCCAATGACATGGGTGCGTCTATCTAGATAATTCTGGAATTCCAAAAGAGGGGAAAAGTTCACTGAGACTGCAATGCCCCATTTTAATAGTGACCTGAAAAAAATCCTCCAGCATATACAAAATCTTTGGCATGCAAAGGATCAACATACATCTTGACAGTATTTTGAAGTTCCCTAACTGTCTTCTTTTGGAATAATAAACAACATCTATATATGCATCATTCAGAATATTTTATTAGTAGTCATGTTGTATTTAATAGTCTAGTTAGAAATAAAGTGCTAATAAGATACATGAAATTAAAAGCTTTCATAGCACTTACATTTTGAGAATTAGATATTATGTTCATTATACTTTTGGGTTGTTCATTTTTCTATAATCTTTTCAAGTTTAGAAGTAACAAAAGAATGAAAATGATTGATTTTATTTTTTGTTGTTTTTAGAAGAAAAAGCACCGCATTTATTTTGCTCCCCAAAATGCTTTCCTTGACACCCTAACAATTGTTCTGGTTAATTTTCTATTAGAGATATTAAATGATTTTTAGTATGTAGAATTTCTTTGAATGATGCTTCAAGATAAAAGGAATAGGTTCTAAATAGAAAGAAACAGGAATGATGTTTTAAGGTCAAAATAAATATCTCCTGAGTATAAAGAAACAATATGAAACCTGGGAGTAAAAAAAAAGTCCAATTATATACAATAACATTGCCTTTCACTTACTCTAATAATTTCAACATTTTAAAATAGAGACTGGAATATATTTATATGTGTTCATTATCAGAATAGCAGACTTATTTAATTATCAGAATAGACCCTAAATCTTAAGCAAATCATTATTACTTGCATTTTGGACTTTGATTTCTTACAGTGCTTTTCTACTTTACTGTATAGAGTTTGAAATTCTAGGACTGATTCAACTCAGTTTGAATCCTGAAGTACAGAAATCTATGTATCCTTTCCAACAGATGTGCTAGCATATGGTTAAGGTTTAAGAGAGCACACAGTCTAGTACTGAAAATAAATAAGGGCATGACAAACATCCCCTCCTTCGCTTGTCCCATAGATAAACTAATCACAAAGACCCAGATGGTATATGCACATCTCTCCTTTAAAGGAAAATATTAGAAATTCACTATTTCACATTTTTCTTAGATTAAAAAAATTGGCAATATTACAACATTTTATGTCATTTCCTCATTCCCAATATGAATTTCCTTTGCAAAACTATAATAAAAGAAAACAATATCGAAAAGAAAATGAGGGGCGGCCAGGTAGCACAGCGAGGAAGAGCACCGGCTCCAGTGTTGAGAACACCTGGAGATCGAATCCCGGGCTCAGACACTTAGCACCCACCCAGAAACACCTGGCCGTGTAACCTTGAGCAAGTTACTTAACCCCAATTGCTTAGGGGCGGCCAGGTGGCTCAGCGAGCTGGGGATCAAATCTGGGCTCAGATATTCAGCACCACACCCAGAAATAATAATAACTGGCCATGTAACCTTGAGCAAGTTACTTAACCCCAATTGCTTTAAAAAAAAAAAGAAAATGAATGTAGGCAGATCCATTACTATTCTATACCATATTTAGTTAAAATAATTACTGTTGTAAGTAAAAAGGCTAAAGTTTTCTCATCAGGACTTATCATTCTGTTCTCTATTTAAAATAAGTAAGAGTTTAGATGGTTTTATTCAGATAGGCTTTTCAAAATCCTTATTTCAAGTGCTAATAATATTGACAATCCATAATATATGAAGGGGAGGGAGTTTATATGGAGGGAATTATGGATTAGCAAAACTTACTACTCCAACTGGGTTCTTTCTTTCAGATACAATTAGTAATATGATCACCATAAAAAGTGATGGGGAGAAGGGGACAAGTGCAATACTAGATTATTGTTTCTTCATCAATTGAAAACCAAGGGAAAATACTTTTAGTCAGAGACTAATGAACAACTTCACTCCTGCCTAAATATCTACCACAAAAAAGTGCTGTCAGCATCTCCATCTCCATCGACATCATCATCATCATCATCATCATCATCATCATCATCATCATCATCATTCCTGGACAAGTAGGAAAATTGACCCAAGGAGAAAAAAATGGATAGGTTGAAATAACGGATTCTTGATCAAAAGTAAAATGCATAGGTGTGGAGCCAAGATGGCAGAATGGAAGAAGTAACTTTTCTAAGCTCCTCTATGAATGCCATCACTAAAATTGAAAAAAGTGAATCTGAATGGATTTTGGAGTGTCAGAATCCACTGGGAGACAGAGCGTGGCAGAATCCAGCCCAGGAAAGTGCCCACGTGGGTCTGGGCAGGGGGAGCACAGAGCATGTGGGGGGTGTGAGAGCTCGGACTAGAGAGCAGACTGCAGCAGAGAGAGAAGGAGGCCCAGCCAGCCGACTCACCCACTCCAAGGGCAATTAGCAGCTGTCTCACCAGCATCTCACCATGGGACAGGAGGATCCATCAAAGCTGGGTAACAGAAAGCTCAGGGCCTGTAGCAGAGACAGCAGCTTCTCCTGAGGCCATCCGCCCTGAGCCTGGGAGTTTAAAAATCACCTCCCTGATTTTCCAGGGGCCAGAATGGAAAAGTAAACTCTGGCTTTTCTGATTCCCTCTCCCTGACCAATAAAAACCAGAGATAAATGTCCCACCCAGAGTAAAATCCTGAAGTAGCCTCAGGCTTAAGAGTCTCTGAGAAATGTTGTAACTGAGACAGCAAGGAGTCTGAAGAGAAGAGGAGGAGGGGTCCCAACAAGCTGCACATCACCTGATGAGCAAAAGCCAGCCTGAACATAGACAAGGGGCACAGAGCCAGAAATTTGAAGTGGCCAGACCATCCCTCCCCCACAGATTACTCTGTGAGCCTCAGCATAACTCAGGGGAAACACTGAGAGTCCAGGCCATGGCCTCAATCTAGACACCCAGAGACTATAGCACACAAAATCAACAACCAGGGCCTTAGCTCCCAGCCTGAGAATTTAGGAAACAGGAAATTACAATGGGATTTAAGGAAACTGAGAAGGAGAAGGGGAAGGCAAGAAAATCGATTAGAGCTTATTATAACAAGCAAGAACAACAAAATACAGAGGACAACATGGACTCTATATTTATACCTGAGACCATAGAAGGAAATATGAACTGGGCTCATGCCCAAAAAGCATTCTTGGAGGAGTTCAAGAAAGATATTAAAACCCAAATTAGAGAGGTAGAAAATAAATTTAAATCTACAGTGACCGAATTGGAAAAAAAGTCTCAGTGAAGAAAACAAATCCTTAAAAAGTAAAATTAGTGATCTAATTGTGGAAAATACCTCCCTAAAAAGAACCTTCAGAAACTAACAAAGAGAATAATTCACTAAAAATTAGAAGCAGTCAAATTGAAGCTCAGGACTCTATGATGCACCAAAATTCAATCAAACAAAGCATGAAGATTGAAACATTGGAAGAAAGTGTAAAATTTCTCACTGGAAAAACAACTGACCTTGAGAAAAGATCCAGGAGAGATAACTTAGGAATTATTGGTCTACTGGAAAGTCATGATGAAAAAAGCAGCCAGGACAACATCCTCCAAGATATTGTCAAAGAAAACTGTCCTGAAATCCTAGAATCAGAAGGTAAAATAGTTATTGAAAGAATTCACCAGACTTCTCCTGAAAGATATCCCAAATTGAAAACTCCAAGAAACATAGTAGGCAAAGTCCAGAATTATAAGATTAAGGAGAAAATACTGCAAGCAGCCAAAAAGAAACAACTCAACTATCTTGGAACTACAGTCAGTGTCACACAGGACTTAGCAGCTTCTACATTAAAAGATGAGAGGGATTGGAATTTGATATTTTATAAGCAAAAGAGGTAGGACTGCAACCTGGCAAAACTGAGCATAATCTTTTAGACAAAGAGATTGTCATATAATGAAATAAGGGACGTCCAGACTTTCCTTATGAAAAAGCCAGAGCTCAATGTAAAATTTGATCTCCAATTACAAGACTCAAGAAAGACATAAAAAGGCAGACAAGGAAAACACACACTCAAACATACACATATGCACAGACACACACTCACGCACACATGAACATAACTTGGGATGCAATAAGTGCAAAATGTTTCCATCCCTATATGAGAAGCTGATAACTGTCAATATTGAAATTTATATGATTATTATGACCTTTAAAAGGGTTATACATAGAGAGAGGGTGTGGGTATAAATGAACTAATCTGATAATAATAAAAAAAAATCCTTATTGAGGGAGTCAAAGGCACTATAATGAGATAAAAGAAAAGGATGAGCCAGAAAAAGGTAAATTATGCCATATAAAGAGGCATAAAAACACACTATAATAGAGGGGAAAGAAAGAGGGAGAGGAACATCATTTGAACATTATTCTCACTGGTTCTGCTTCAAAGAGGGATCAACATAATCAGTTAAGTTTAATATTCTCACTTGAAAATTCATGAAAACTCATTAAATTGAAGGAAAGGATGGAGGGAGATGAGCACTGTATGAAATGTATTGTCATTGGTTTGGAGTCAAAAGGGGGATTAACATACTCTGATAAGTACAAAAATCTATGTGTCCTATAGACAGTAGGAGAGTCAGGGGGGTGGGGATTAGACAGGAGGGAAATATTAGTAAGGGGAGAGGGTAACTAAAGAAGGGGGCTCACAGGGAGAGAATACTGAGGGAGGTGGTGGTCAAAAGGAAAACCCTTAAGGAGGGTAAGGGAGAAGGAAAAACAAAAACATAAGCAGGTGAGGGAATAGGATGCAGGGAAAGAAACAGATAGTAATTATTACTGTGAATGTGAATGGGATGAACTCTCCCATAAAACAGAGGTGGATAGCAGAATGGTTTAAAAACCACAATCCTACAATATGCTGTCCACAAGAAACACATTTTAAAAAAAAGATACCCACAGGGTAAAGGTAAAAGCCTGGAGTAAAATATATTATGCTTCAGCTACAGTCAGCAAAACTACTTGGTATTGGCTGAGGAATAGAATAGTGGATGAATGGAATAGATTGAGTACACAAGATTCAGCAGTCAATGACTATAGTAATCTGTTATTTTATTAAACCCAAA
Organism: Petaurus breviceps papuanus; assembly: GCF_028583685.1. NCBI lineage: Eukaryota > Metazoa > Chordata > Mammalia > Diprotodontia > Petauridae > Petaurus > Petaurus breviceps. The sequence continues at coordinate 24,313,802 of NW_027185863.1, read as the reverse complement.
GACCCCAGTTTTGGGGATAAGAACTCACTATTTGACAAAAACTGCTGGGAAAACTGGAATATAGTATGGCAGAAACAGCATAGACCATTATCGAACACCGTATATGAAAATCAAGTCTAAATAGGTGTATGAACTAGGTAGAAAGGTTGATACTTAAAGCTATCTCAGAAAGCAAGGAATAGTGAATTGTCGGATCTGTGGAGAGGGGAAGACTTTATGACCAAACAAGAATTAGAGAGCATTATAAAAAGCAAAATGGATAATTCTGAATACATTAAATTGAAAAGCTTCCGTACAAACAAAACCAATGTAACCAAGATTAAAAGAGAAGTGGGAAATTGGGAAAGAATTTTTACAACCAATGTCTCTGATAAAGGCCTCATTTATAAAATATACATAGAAGTGAGTCAAAGCTATAAGAATACAAGCCATTACCCAATTGATAAATGATCAAAGTATATGACCAGGCAGTTTTCAGAGGAAGAAATTAAATATATTAATAAACATGTGAAAAAATGCTCTAAATCACTATTGGTTAGAGAAAGGCAAATCCAAACATCACTGAGGTATCACATCTCACCAGTCAGATTGGCTAAGATAACAAAACAGGAAAATGGCAAATTATTGAGAGGATATGGGCAAATTGGAACACTATGCATTGCTGGTGGAGTTGTGAACTGATCCACCCTTTCTGGAGAGCAATCTGAAATTATGCCCAAAGGGCTATAAATAATTTTATACCCTTTGACTCAGCAATGCAACTTCTGGAGTTGTATCTTGAAGAGATCATAGAAGTGGGAGGAAGACCCATATGTACAAAAATATTTATAGCAGCTCTTTTTGTGGTGGCAAAGAATTGGAAATTAAAGGGGTGCCCATTAATTGGGGAATGGCTGAACAAGTTGTGGTATATGCATGCAATGAAATACTGTTGTGCTAAAAGAAACGAGGAGCAGGTGGACTTCATATTTACCTGGAGAGGATTGTACGAACTGATACTGAGTGCGAAGAGTAGAGCCAGGAGAAATTTGTAGACAATTACAGACACAACATATGTGTGACAACCAACTTTGATAGACTGGACTCTTTTCAGCAATGCAGTGTTGTAAGTCAATCCCAAAAGACTCATGGTGGAGAGAGATGTCTACATCCAGAGAAAAAAAAAACTAGAAAGAACTGAGTTTGAATCCAGATTGAAGCAAATTACCAGATCTTTTTCTTTTTCTTGTTTGGTTCTATTTCCCCTTTCCCATTGTTCATTCTATCTGATACAATTCGTGTTTATAACCTGACTAATGTCTAATACGAAAGTATTTGCAAATCCTAAAAAAAAGTAAAATGCACTAAATCATGGTGTCAGAGAAATGGTGATGTGGAGATATCAGACATAACAAGACCATATTATATTACAAAGAATATATTATATGAAACAAAGGAAAGGAAGGTCATTCAAGAAATGCATGATCAGAAAAGGTGGCTTTGATTTGTTATAAATGTAATGAAATAGATGGAAAAACAGATTTTTAAAAAAGCAACTACTCATCCATTTCTTTGTTTATTTGTATTGATAGAAAATGGGATATTGTTTGCTATTTGACAGAGGTGACTGGTTGAACAGATACCATATAGAAAGAACTTGGGGACAGGAAGAACTGGATTGTAATCGTCCTTGAAATATTTATCAATTTCTGAATCATCCATTAAATATTTTGTAAGTGATTGAACATTTATTATGTGTTTCCTATTTGCCAGATACAATGCTAAGTATTGCCTACATCCATTATATCTAGGTAAATATATAAAATTGAGAAAATAATATCTGCAGCTTTTATGTCACATATTATTAGTGAAGATCAAAAGAGATAGTCTAAATAAAGTTATTTCCAAACCTTAGAACATGACAAAAGTAACAATTATTCTTATTTTTTATTCTTATTCTTCTAAGGGGAGAAATATAAGTTGTTTTCTTGAAATTCCTTTATGATTAGTTATTATTCACTATTTATTTCTTTTCCCCTTATTTTGTAACACACTTAAAAGCAGGTAAGGGCCACATATCACCTTCATTTTGTTTTATCTAATTGATGGGAAACTGAGACCCAGAAAAGGTTAATAATATTACTAAGGTTATACATTCAGTTCAGAATGCAAATGGGATCACATTCAATAAGTAACTTCAATTTAAAATACTTTCCTAGTGCCTGGCATGTAAAATCATCTGTTGTAGGCACAAAGAATAACCAGACATGGAAATCCCTACCATCAAATAAATTGCAGTATAAGTGACTTCCTCATAGTTCAGTGGTATTATAGTAGCGTAATTTCTCTGTTGGTAATAAGGAAGGATAAAACAATATAAAATTCCCAAAATAATTATATATTTTTGTTAATTATCTTAATTGGAAGAATGGTTCTGTGAATGGCCTATATATTAACAATCTTATGTCAGTCATGAAGGTTCAAAATATAATGGCTTTTCAGTTTTCTATTTGAGGTGATTGATAGTGGTAATTTATTTTTGTGATTGATTACAAAACTGTTGAATAAACCACATGGCAGACAATCAAGTTTGCCACAGACTGATTATATAACAACAACTCTTGTCATTTACTATTTATTATTTACAGGGCCTGTTCTTATTGCCTATTTATCCTTTCCAAAGTTGCAATCTCCTTAAACCCTTTTGAAAACTCTCTTTACTGAAACAGGGCTCTAGGCTCAATTGTCTGCATGCTTCAAGTATATCATAAAGTCATGGCACAATATTTTTTCACATATCTTCTCTTAGTAGTCCCAATTACTACTGTTGAAAATATACAGATATTTTTAATTTTGTATGGCCTAAAAGTCTTTGCCATAATCTTTATATTTTAAATCAAATGCTTTATTAACTTCTAGTTTACATCATTCATTTCTGCAAGATTTTGAGTTACAAATTTTCTCCCCATTTTTCCCCTACTCACCACCCCAAAATAGTGATACCACTGGATATCCCCTCCTCCAATC
>NW_027185863.1:24281649-24310786 GCF_028583685.1 Petaurus breviceps papuanus | reverse complement strand
AGCAATGTGAAACATTTCCATAGTAGATATATTGGGGAAAACTGATGATATTTCCCTACCTTTTATCCCACCTCCCACTTGTTATATTCTCTACTTTGATCCTGTCCATTTTCAAAAGTGGGTGCTTCCAATTTACGTCCCCCCCAGTCTGCCCTCCCTTCCATCATACCCCCTCTCATCCCCTTACCCTCCTACTGTCCTGGAGAGTGAGATACCCTATTTAGTGTGTATTCCATTCCATCCTCAAGCCAAATTCAATGGGAATAAAGTTGACCAATTCCTTTTTGCCTTCCTATTCTTCCCCTCCATTGTAACCCTTTTCCCTTGCCTCTTCTGTATGAGATAGTTTATCCTATTCTGTCTCTCCTCATCTCCTGTCATTATATTCCTCTCTCCCTCTTAATTTCACCTTTTAAGTATCATCTCATCCCATTAAATTGGTCCTATGCTCTCTATCTATGTATACCTATACACACACACACACACATATATATATACATACACATGCACATATGTATGCATATGCCCATTTACCCTCCTATATACACTTGTATGTATATATATATATGTATATATACGCACATTTCTATTCCCTTCACTTATTCTCATACACACAACAGTTTCATGTTACAATTACTGTTTTTCCATGTAAGAATGTAAATGGTTCAACTGCGATAAGTTCCTCATGATTTCTTTTCCCTGTTTACCCTCTCATGATGCTCTTGCTTCTTGTATCTGTATATCAAATTTTCTTTTCAACTCTGATTTTTTCATCCAAAATGCTTGGAAGTCTTCTATTACACTGAATGACCATATTTTTCCCCTGAAATATGATATTCAGTTTTGCTGGGTAGGTGATTATTGGTTTTAATACCAGCTTCTTTGTCCTCCAGAATATCATATTCCACGCCCTTCGATCCTTCCGTGTAGATGCTGCCAGATCCTGTCTTATCCATATTGTGTTTTGACAATGTTCAAATTGTTTCTTCCTGACTGCTTGTAATATTTTCTCCTTGATCTGGGAATTCCAAAACCTGGCGATAACATTCCTAGGAGTTTTCTTTTTGGAATTTTTTCAGGAGGTGATTGGTGGATTCTTTCAACCTGTATTTTGCTCTCTGGTTCTAAAACATCAAGCAATTTTCCTCAAAATTTTCTTGAAAGATGATTTCTAGGTTCTTTTGTTGGTCATGGCTTTCAGGAAGTCCAATAATTTTTAAAGTATCTCTCCTGGATCTATTTTCCAGGTCAGTGGTTTTCCCAATGTTATATTTCACACTTCCTTCTATTTTTTTATTTGTTTAAATCTGTTAAATAGTATCTTGATTTCTCATAAAGTCACTATCTTCTGTTTTCTACAATCTAACTCTGAAGGAATGATTCTCTTCAGTGAGTTTTTGAGGTTCTTTTCTTCCATCTGACAATTTCATCTTTTTAAGGCATTATTCTTCTCTTAGCTTTTTTGAGCCTCTTTTGCCATTTGAGTTAGTCTCTTTTAAAGGTGTTATTTTCTTCCGTCAGGTTGTTGACTCTCATTTCATAATTTTCTTGTATCATTCTCATTTCTCTTCCCAATTTTTTCTTCCTCTTCTCTTATTTGATTATCAAATTCTTCTTAATGGAGCAGCCAGGTAGCACAGCAAGTAAGAGCACCGGCTCTAGTTTTGGGATGACCTGGGGATTGAATCCCAGGCTCAGACACTTAGCACCCACCCAGAAACACCTGGCTCTGTAACCTTGAGCAAGTTACTTAACCCCAATTGCTTCAAAAAAAATTCTTCTTAAGGTCCTCTATGGCCTGTAACCAGCTCATATTTTTCTTGGAAGCTTTTGGTGCAGGAGTTCTGACTTCACTGTCTTCCTCCTGTTCCATGCTTTGGTCCTTTTTATTCTGAAAATAGGAATGTAAAGTTGGATTGCTCTACTTGATTTGCTTCCTTTTCCTGCTCATGCTGCCACTTAATTACTTGACTTTTGGGCTTTTTGCCATAGTAGAGCTCTTGCCACTAGGCAGGGGAGCTTCCTACCAAATTCTGGAATATTCTCAGCTACCAAAGGTATTGGTTGGGTGTCCTATCTGTATCCTCCACATGCTCTTTCAACCTGGTCGCACACCCCTTGACCTGCACCCTAGACAATAATCCAGATCCAAGCTGGTTAAAGCAAGACCAATTACCCCTCAGACTAGCCACTTAATTCCCCTGTAATCTGCAAGCTGGGAGCTGAAGCTGCCACATGGTGGTGGCTGTCCTTGGGTGTCTCAGTGGCTTCTATCCCTGGAGGCAAAGGCTGACAACCCTGCCAACTACTGGATCCCAAAGTCCACACTGCACTGACCTCTTACTTGGTACTTAGCATCTATGGGTTGATAATTCTGGAAAATGCCACAGCTGCTGGTGATCTGAAGTTCCTCCAGTCAGTGGCTGGTCAGGCCATGCTGGGGTAAAACCTCTGGCTCTGCTCTAGTTGGGCTGTGGTCGGCTCCCAGAGTCCTGTACTAACCAATTCCTGCTGGCCTGCTGGGCTGTTTTCAGTGAGAGTTTACATTCTCTGTGTCATTTTGTAGGCTATGTAACTACAAATTTGTTCAGAGTCAGCTTTTACATGAGTTGGAGTGGGTGGGAGCCAGAGCAGTATGGAGGTCCTGTTTCTACACCTCCATCTTAACTCCACACTGCCATAATCTTTTTTTTTTTAAGCAATCAGGGATAAGTAACTTGCTCAATGTTACATGGCCAGTTATTTCTGGGAGTGTTGCTGAGTATCTGGGCCCAGATTTGATCCCCAAGTCATCTTGACACTGGAGCCAGTGCTCTTACTCGCTGAGCCACCTGGCTGCCCCTAAGCAATTGGGGTTAAGTAACTTGCTCAAGGTTACACAGCCAGGTGTTTCTGGGTGGGTGCTAAGTGTCTGAGCCCGGGATTCGATCCCCAGGTCATCCCAACACTGGAGCCAATTCTCTTACTTGCTGTACTACCTGGCCGCCCCTCACACTGCCATAATATTTGGAGCAATTTTTGGCTGGGGAATTATTTTATTTCATCTCTGTATATGAAGCCCCCTAGAAGTTATGACAGAATATTTTAACTTCTTTCATCTATAAATAATCAATCAGAAGTATTTATTAGGTAGATACAATAGTCCTTTTTTGCAAGGTCTTGAATAATAAAGAGTTGTGTTAAAATTAGTATTGTTCATTTTGTATCATACAGAATGTAACTGGGTCATAAATACAGTTATTATTCATAGATTTTTTATGCCCGAGGTGATGAGAGAGTTTACCTCTTATATCATTCCTAGAATGAAAACATGTAGCTTTACAGTAAAGTCATAAAATTTAGATAAAAGTCTAGTTTTAAGTCTTCCCAACTATAAAATCCACCTTAAAGACAGCATAAAGAAAGAAGGAGAAAGATCAACAAATCAGTGCATAGAATCTTATCAATCACTTTGTTAAAATTAAATTTAAAAAATGCATAGTACCTGAGTCATCTCGGTAACTACCTTCTTATATCCAATAATACTTTCTATTCCAAATAAGCTTTTTAAAAATTTGTGTAGGTTAGTTCTAACATTCTACAGTCATATTTATAATGTTAATAACTATAACAAGTAGAACCAGAATCATTAGAATTCTCTCATCCAGAAGCCCAGTCAGCATGAATTCATATGGAAGGCGTAAAATTACATGGCAATACCTTGTGCAAAAATAACACTAAAAATTATATATTATATTGATTAAAAGCAATGCTCTAGTTTTTTTTTTCTGGATCTGTCAAGGATAACAGCAATCAATGTGGAGGAAATGTCAATTCATTCTCCAGGCATTAATTAATTACATGCTATATGTAAAGTATTGTGATACATACATACCTACATATACACATACATATGTATGGGTATATGGCAGTATATGGCAAATGTAAAAGAGGACATAGTCTGTGTCTTCAAAAATTTTAGAATGTATTAGGAAGTTGAGATAGGGGTAAAAATAAAATACTTCTCGTATGAGCGCCAAAGTAACTATGTTTTCTACATTTGTGTCATAAGAGTGGTTTGAGAGATTTAAAGAGGAAAATTGTAACACTGTAACACCATCATGAGGAAAAAATTAGGGAAATAAGCATGCAATTTCTTCCAGACAGGTAAATGCAGGTAAGGTACTGGTAGTCCAGAGAATTAGGACTAAAACAATATCCTTGTCATTAATGAAACATAGTATCATGAAATGAGTCAGGATATGTAGGTTTGAGAAATACCGTAAATTATGTTGTATGCCAAAATCAATGGGGATATTTTATTTGTTGGGTGATATAGAACACTGAGATCTTTGAGTAGAGATGATCAGACATGAGCATTAAGAAGATTGTTTCACTTTTATAGTTTCATTGAAGATGGGAGATACCAGAAGCAAGATGAATATCTAGGAATAAAATAGAACATGTTAGGGACTTGAACTAGGGTGGTGGCACTGAACGTATAACAGCGTGACACAGAACCAAGATAATAGAGTAACAGGAAAACGACTGGCTGAGTTCCCCACAGATATCCTTTTAAACATATCTAGAAAATATACCAGACTAAATTCTGATAGAGAAATTCAAGTATGTTAATATTTTAGGTCATGATGGCATAAGGAGGCAGATAGAGATGTGTACAGAGTACTTTGTGGTTGATATCTTATCACTAGCATGGAGTTATGCTTCTCTGAAAAAGGAAAAGGCTATGCACTAGGCAAGACAAGATCCAAGACCCATATCCAGATACTGCAACCTTATGGAGGGTGTAGGAGGCATTGAACAAATGGCAGGTTTGTTACCCAATACTTGGTTCAGAGTTATAGAGCTAGGGTAGAGTGAGAATATATCTACCCAGGACTGGTATTCTGACATAAGGAGAACTTGTGGGACCTACTTTATTCCCTCAGCAGTAGAAATGTTTTCTAGACTCCAGGAGTAGAGTAGAGTCACAGTTAAAACATGTAAACCAGTTTGAAGCCATTAGGGGAATAAAAAAATCAATCGTCAGATAAAGGGTAGCAATTCCATAACTTAAAACCAGTACATATTTCCATGTTTGATGATGGTTGAATGAAGGATTAATCTATTATTGCTCAGACCCAAACCCACATCAGGAACTTGCAGAGCTCTGAAGAGAAAAGCAGTGCTCATACTTTGCCTTGGATCTGACTACTTTTGAATCACTGAGAGTTTGTCAGTATTTGTCAGAGCTGTATTTGAGATATCACAGGGAAAAAAAGCAGTAAGAGGACAAACCCAGATCTTTCCACAAAAAGTTTGCAGAGCTAAGCCATGACTCCAAATTCAAAGTAGGAGGTGAAATCAAATAATGAATTAAAAAAGTGTAACAGAGGGGAGAAGAGAAATATAACTAGTAAAATGATCAAGAATATTTAAGAAATGATTGGAGGAAAAGAGGTGGAAGGGGTGAGAATGATGATAAATGAATTAATTAAAACAATCAGATCTCTAAATGATCTTGACAACCATTCATCAAAGGAGAATAAGAATTGATCAAACAATTAAGTTGGGAATAAGAAGATAAAAATTTTGTGAAATCCTATAAAGAACGAGTAGGATAATGGGAAGTAGGTGATTAACTTTACCAAAGTCTTCAGGGGGAACAAGATGGACGAGGAATAAATTTGACAATTAGGAGACAACTGTTAATTGTGGAGAGAGAACTTTGAGTTGAATGTTGATACAATGTTAGAATACAGAAAAATAGGAATAGAGGAAGAGGAAAGTAAGTGGAGTTATTGATTATAGTTAATCTTTTCAATGATATTATCCATGAAAGGGAAGAGAAATATAAAACTCTGTTTATCAAAGTAGGGTTAGAGATTGTAAGACAGAAGAAATAGTGGAGTGGCAAAAATTATTATTAGATAAGGAAATTATAGATCATGGATATAGAAATGGAACAGTTGTGATCAAGTTTATAGCATATGCATAGCTGAAGTTGGATGGAGGAGTACATCACGGGAAACAAATAAGTTGAGGAATTATGCAGTTAAATGGAAATCTTCTAGAATGATGACAAAGAAAGACTGTGAAATAGGCACTGACATCATTGAGGAAGGAAGGAGAATCCTAAAGGTTAAGTAATCACTACCCACTTATTGGTTGGATAATAAATATAGAGTTAATGAAATTCAGAGAAGTAGATGTGATTGAGAGATGGTGGTAGACATAATAGATAGAAGTAGAAATGAAAGGAAAAAAAGTATTTCTCACCTTCTCTACTACATGTAGTCAAGTGGCATGAGTGAAAATACCAGTGCTAGAAAAGGTGGCTAGAAAAGGGCAAAAAAATCAAGTTTAGGCATGTGTAAGAAGATTGAACACGAAAGAAAAATTAAGTTAATTAATAGCAGTGTAAGTGTTTCAGAAACAACGTGGAAGGGATGGGTGGTTTTTGGGTGGGCTGTGTTTTAGAGAGAATGTTATACAATGGCAGGGGTACAAGAAATGGGATTTGTATAATGACAACTCAGGTTTCTAGATCACTGTGGGGATATGCTAATCACTGGAAACAAGTTCAGAAGATGGTTGATGAAAAAGTTGAGCTGGAAATAACCCTTCTCCTAAGGTAAGACAACGCATGTGAAGTTGTAGTAGAATGGAAAGTGTGTCAAGAGGGCTGATGAAAGAAAATCTGATAAGACTCTTGGGAGAATGAATTGGCCTTTTTCTGTTGTCACAGAAGACAGCTGGTTCTTTCTCTTTTTTAAGGCTTTAAACTTTTTTCTTCTTTTTCTAAGTACCATGTGTCTTATAGAAATAAGTGTATTGCCAAGGTGATCTCTATAATCAGACAAATAGGAAAACAGATTAAAGCCACATCAAGGCAGGAGAGGATGCTTATATGAGAACCGAATGTATTTTCCCAGTATGTGTGGGAATGTAGATCAGGGCTATATTTTAAAATCTTCCTAGATTAACCACTTTCTAATAATAATGAGCTAAAAGAAATTGTCCTAAAATATGTCAGTCCCCCAAATCATCCCTGTTCTCAGTGATCTGAGACTCTTAAGGATCTGGGCCATGCTTGACATAAGATACTGCTCCTTCTCTCCAAATGGCATTATAAAACCTTGTTAGGAGATAAGACAGATTCCATGAAGAGCTACAATATAAGGTAGTATGTGATAAGTGCCATATGACTCCTGCTAAATGTTTGTAGCATAAAGCAGCAAAAAGGCACTTTGTGAAGGTCTAGATGAATAGAAAGAGTTATTATTAGATAAGTGAAATGAGAAATTACTTCTGGCTAAGGTCATCAGGGAAAGTTTTATGGAGGAGGTAGAATTTGGGCTTGGAATTGAATAATGAACATGACTTTAATAGAAATAGAGGGGAGGTTTCATTCCATGAAAAGGTGATGGCAGGAACAAAGAAAAACACAGAATCAGGGGGGAAAAGGAGTATGTTTTTGAAATATGATAGGTAGATATGTTTGTCTAGATTAGAGGGTTTTTATTGGGTAGTCATGAGAAAGGAAGAAATAATTCACAGTTCTGCTTATATTACTCCATTACTTAAAAATCTTCAATTAATCCCTCATCACCTATCAAATTAAAGCCCTCAAAAATACTTTACAATCAAGGTAAACTATACTACTCAATATTAGCTAAATATGCTTTTTAACTTGTTCACACATATAGTGTGCTTTTACCCACCATTATTTTCTTCCCCCTAATTAATGTCTGTTAAAAGTCCTATATTCCATATCCCCTTAAAATGTTATGTCCTGACTATTTTGATGATTTCCCAAACAATATGTGATTTTACCTTTAAATGAAATCACATTTTTTTCTTTTATGGTGATGATTCATCTTTATACACTTTATCTTTCCAGGTAGTCTTCAGAAACTTTATAAGGCAATTCATGTGGCAGCAGTTAGATTTTCTGCCATGGCACTAATAAACTGCCCAGATTTCATAGGCATACAATATTGAGGTCAGCACAGTGGCTGTATAGACATTCAATTTGATATTCAGACTGCTATTTCTTCTCTCCCAAACTTTCTTTTGGAGTCTTATAAGTTCTGAGCTAGGTCAGATAATATGTGCATCAACTTCATCACCTGCATGTACATCTCTGGAAGGTATACCACCAAGTAAACTGAGTCAAGAATCCTTCATATCTGTACACTCAATTTTAACTTTTTTTTGACGGAATTAAATGCTGCCTTCCTCGAGACAAAGTGATCCCTTGGCAAAACCTTTGTAACATATATTTTTTGTTCAGCAGCTTCTGAATTTCTGCATCATTTTTCTCAAAGCCATCTTTATGTCTATAAGTGTTCTGGCCTAGATGAGTAAATTCCAAAAGTTAAAAATCCCTTTTCTGCTCCACTGTTGCTGTGTACTAACTCAGCTTTCCCTCCAGGTCAGCAGTGAGTTGTTTATGCTCAGAGAAGTGTTCTAATCTGTTAATATTGAGTTTCCTGACAGTCATCTTGCCTTGGGGACACAGCTTTCACTGAATATGAATGTTTAACTTGGAGAGGATGAGTCTATGATCAATCCAGCACTTTGTGCCGCACATCACTTTTGTCACACTCACATCCTGCTTGTCTCTTCTCCTTACAATGACATAGTCTATTAAATTCCAGTGCTTACTGTGAGAGGGAATCCACAACATTTTTTTGCATTTAGGTAAGCAGAAAACAGTGTTGGTAATGAGAGGGTCATGAGACTTACAAGTCTTGAACAGAAAGTGACCATTGCTGTTGCTGTTTCTGACTGTGTTCCTCTCATGGACTCCCTGTCACATCTCATAGTTTGCATCTACTTTGGTACTAAAGTCACCCAGAATTACAAGGTTGTCCTCTTTTGACACGTTGATGATGATGATCTTCAGGTCTTCAAATGATTTTTCTATGACCTCATTAGGGTTTGTCATAATGGGAGCATAAGCACTCATGATGGTGGTGTGGCACTTTCCTGAAAGTGGCAATGACATTGTCAATACCCTATCATTCACTTAATTTTGTGAGGCATACAAGCTTGCTGACTAGATTATAACTGACTGCAAAACCTATGCCATTTTCACAACACACCTCATTGAGTGTCCAGTCCAGAAAAAAAATATTCATCCAGATCTCACTTCAGTAAGTTGGCCCTCATTTAACAGTCTTGCTTTACTCATGGTTGTAATTTGAATGGAAGTAAGTTCTGAGATCTCTCCCAGAAAGAGTTGTTTTTTCTCAGTTCTACTAGATTTTGTGTTGTCCATGAGAATGTACACATTCCACGTACTGAATGTGATTAGAATCATCTTAGCAAAAAACTTGTACTTTTTTGGTATTTTGACACTATAAAGAATCTTTGCCTGCCATGGTAAAACAGGCCAGGGTCTGGTAAAGCAGACAATTTTGAAGGCACCAGGAAGTGAGCAGGGAAAAAATGCTGCTCAGAAACCCAAGGGACTGCCAAGTCCTACTCCTGCTTCAGTATATTTAGAAACTCAACAACAAATTTGAGATTAATTATCCTCAATCTTTTTTCAGCACCACTGCCAAGATTTTTTTTAATGGGATGTGGCCCCATCTTCTTGTATCTACAGTTGAGAGCTGGGTGACACGTGAATACCAAAGGTAGATGAGCAGCCCTGAAAAGGTTTCAACAAGCTCTCATACCAAAGGTGGTAGTTCTCCTTGAACTCCCTGTGTACTCATAGTTACATACATGATAGATAATATTGACATATAATGCATGACATAGATAATACATTGCAGAATCAGTACACAAGTTCTGTGACTTTAAATCAAACATTTTGTCCATTGATCAAAATTTCTTCAATATGCTACTTGTTAAAAAAGAAAACATGTTTGTCCCACCACAAATAACCACCCTATCCATAGGCAATATCAATGGTATGATTCTGAGGTCTGTCTACTAAAAGTAAACCATACCAAGCTGTCATTCCCAAGTATTATATCTCATATCTGCTTTATACTGTGTAAAAAGGACTCCAGGGTCTAATTCATGAAGAGAAATATTTAGCTTGGTAACAGCACTTAATGACTAAGAGTCTTCAGCTAACTTATTCCTATTACTCAGGTAGCAGGAAAATATGATAGGTTTGTTATTTCATGGAAAGCTATCTTAAAAGTAATGGGGTCATCATGATGCTCAAAATACATAGAAACATTTAATTATGTTGGAAGAAGAGTTCCACATAAAAGACATACTTAGGATCCACCTTCATTGAAATTTAAAAGCTGGATGCTTCTGTACCTTAAAACTGTGATGGCAATTATAGTTATCATGTATTTCACTATGTTACAGATCAGACATTTCAAGAACACTAATTTGTTTTAGGAGATTTAGGCTAAAACAAATACAAAATACAAATCTCTGGCTATCTATTACATACCTGCATACAAAGAGTTGTCAATTTATAGAACCAAATTATAGTGTTTTGGAGCAGAAAAGAAATTAAGAAATCACGAAATCTTTTTCCTTCATTTTTTTCCCTTTTGCAGAGAGATTGGGGTTAAGTAACTTGCCCAAGGTCACATGGCTGTTTTTTTTTAATAAGACTCTGAGGCCTGAACCAAACTCAGGTTCTCCCAAATCCAGGCCTGTGCTTTACTCACTGCTCCATCGAACCTCCCCTAATATTTCCTTCATTTTTAAGATGAAAAACTTGAAGCTTCCTAATGTTACCTATTTGCTAATAGGAAGCTAGATAATATGATTGACTTAGAGTTCTCTTTCTTAATTCACTTAGATGCTAGCTATTTTTTTTCCACATTAAGAAGACAATTTTATTTTGTCTTTAAAAAGTGAAGTGCAATGACTTTGGAAGGGTAGGACCTATGTTTCAATTTTTGCAATCTTGTTAGCTATTTGTATGCTATTCAGAAAATCATCTGAATTCCTTGAACTTCAGAGTCCTCATCTGAAGGAAATGTGACAATGTGACTTTGATTGACCCTTCCAACTCTAGATCTATTGTGCTGGTAACTGTTTAGACATAATCTCCCCAGAAAACAAAAAAATGCCCTTGTAATTTTAATTTGAATTACAGACATTTTTCCATCATTGTCTTGTCTCCTCACTGAAAATGTAGTAATTGGCTCTTGCCATCTAAGGTGGTTCCAGCATATGCATATCTCTGATCATATGACTTTTCTTTATTCTTCAAGTCTCCATGACCAACCACATCAAAGCAGTAAAGCTCTAGTCTTTTAAACAGATTTCCATGTATGGAGAATAAATTTTGATATTTTTGTATCCCAGTGCTGGGGACCGAAAGAAAGGCAAAAACAATGCCTTCACTCAAGGATGTTATGTTATAACCTGGGAGATAATAAGAAAAAAAGATTAGCTACATAAATAAGTCACATATACACATATATTTATATGCATATAGACATATGTGTCTATATGCATGTACATGTATATATACATACTTGAGTATGTATAAATTTGCATATATTATAGAGACAGAGACAGAAGAAAAAAAGAATTAACAGAAAGAAGGCATTTACACAGCATGTACTACATATCCTACTACTGTGAGCACTTTTTTACAAATAATAGCTCAATTGAACATTTCAAAAATCCTGTAAGGTAGGAGCAATTATTATTCTGATTTTACAATTGAGGAAGCTGAAGCAAAAAAAAAAATGAAGTGCTTTGTCCAAAGTTACACAGCTAGCAAGATTTCAACTCAGGTATTCCTAAATTCAGTGTAGTTTTCTATCTATTTTACCGCAAGCTTCTTGGGAAAGGTATCCTATAGAAGGTGAGTTGTAAATCTGGATCAGAGAGGAACCAGGGAAACTGAGAGACAGGGAGGCAAATTAGATGTGGCTTAATATAATTGGAATGGAGGACACCCTGCACAAAGGTACAGAGATTGCAGACTGTCTCAGAGTAACAGATGCCCTCAAAAAGAAATAGGAAAGTTTAGAAGAAAAGGGGAGGAATAATTTCAGGAATAAATAATGAGTTCTATTTTAGCCAGGCTGAGTTTCAGGTGTCTATAGGGCTTCCAGTTTGAGAAGAACAAAAGGAAAAGAGCAATTCATGACTGTACTTCAGACAAGAGACTGGACCTCGCTTTAAAGATGCAGTTTATTTGTGGATATCTGAATTGACATGATAATTGAACATAGAGGGACTGATGAGAAAACCAAGTGGAATAATATAGAGTAAAAAGAGAAGAAAGTAACCTTAGAGAACAGGACAACCTTTGAGATTGTCCATGACAGGAGAATGTGACATGAGTAAAGGATCAGAAAAGGAAATTGAGAAGGAACAATTAGAAAAAAATAGTTGAAGAACCGAGAGAAAATAGTCGAAGAAAAATTGAGAAGTAAAGAGTGTCCAGGAGGAGCATGTGTTCAACAGTGTCAAATACTAATGAGAGATAAAGAAGAACACCTTTGCATGTCACAGTTAAGATACTAGTCTTATCTTTTTAAGGGGAAATATGTGTTAAATATTATGTTTAGAAACCAGAATTCAAAGGTTTGGAAAGGGATAAAATTGGATATATTTATAGATGAAATGTTCATGGGTATGAGTTATAAAAGGGAACAAAAAGTATATGTTACCCATGGGAAGATGACCTGGAGGTCAATGAGTTTAGAAACTCTATTATCTATTGAGATAATCATATGATTTTTGATAGTTTTGTTATTGATATAGTAAATTAATTGTGATTTTTTTCCTCTAATACTGAACCAACCCTATATTTCTGGTATAAATCCCATCTGGTCACAGTGTATTATCCTCATGATAAATTGCTTTAGGCTCTTTCCTAATATTTCATTTTAAAAGCTTTTGACAGAATACAGCACCTATTCCTATCAAAAACACTCGAGAACATAGGAATAAATAGTTTGTTCCTTAAAACATTAAATAATATCTATCTAAAACCATCAGCAAGCATAGCATATAATGGGTTTAAGCTAGAAGCATTTCCAATAAGAGCAGAGTTGAAACAAGGATGTCCATTATCACCACTATTACACAGTATTGCAATAGAAATGTTTGCTTTATAAGGGAATAATAAGGGAAGAAAAGAAATTGAAGGAATTAGAATAGGCAATAAGAAGAAGCAAAAATCACACTCTCTTATGATGGTATACTTGGAGAATCTTAAAAAAAAAACCTAAACAATTAACAACAGTAGCAAAGTTGCAGGACATAAAATAAACTCACATAAATACTAGACAAACCCAGGAAATATATAAACATAATTACAAAATCCTTTTTAGATAAGTAGTCATATGTAAACAATTGGAAAAGTATCTATTGTTCATGGGGAGGTTCAGCTAATACAATAAAAATGACAATTCTACCCAAATGTATTTATTTATTCAGTGACGTATGAAAAAAAAAATGTCAACCATTGTTTTATAGAGTTAGAACAAACAATAACATAATTCATCTGAAAGAAAAAAACAATCCAAAATATCAAGGGAATTGATGAAAAGAAATGCAAGAGAAGGTGATATACCCATAACAGATCTAAAACTGTTTGGTAAAACTGTAAACTCTTTGGTATCGTCTAAGAAATAGAGTACTGGATCAGTGGAATAGGTTAATTACACAAGGCACAGTAGTCAATAACTACAGTAATCCATTACTGTTTGATGTATCCAAAAACTTTAGCTTCTGGGATAAGAACTCACTATGTGAGAAAAAATCCTAGGAAAACTGCAAAATAGTATGGCAGAAACTAGCCATAGAGCAGCATCTCACACCCTATTCCATAAAACAGTCAAAATGGGTAAATCATATTGACTTTAAAGGTAATACCATAACAAATTAGAAGAGGAAGAAATAGTTTGCCTGTCAAATCTATGGAGAAGAGAAGAATTTATGAACAAGAGATTGAGTACATTATGAAATTCAAAATGAATAATTCTGATTACATTAAGTAAGATTGCATTAAGCCAATGTTTCTGATAAAGCCCTCATTTTACAAATATAGAGAGAGCTGAATCAAATTTCTAAGAATACAACTCATTCTCCAATTGATAAATGGTCAAAGCATATGAACAGGCTGTTTTCAGATGAAGAAATTAAATCTATATATAATCATATGGGAAAATGCTCTAAATCACCATCAACTAGAAAAATACAAAGCAAAACAGCTCTGAGGTACAACATCACGGCTATCAGATTGGGGAACATGACAAAACAGGAAAATGGTAATTGTTGGAAAAGATGTGAGAAAATTTTAACACTAATACATTGTTGATAATGTTGTGAGTGATTCAACCATTTTGAAGAGCAATTTGTAACTGTACCTGAAGGGCTCTAAAACTGTGATTACCTTTTGACCCAAAAATACCATTACTAGGTAAGAATCCCAAAGAGATGATAAAAAGGGAAATAGACACATGTGCACAAAAATATTTACAACAGTTCTTTTTTGTGGTGGCGAATAATTGGAAATTGAGGGCATTTCCATCAATTGGGCAATGGCTGAACAAATTGTGGTATATGAATGTAAGGAAATACTGTTCTTTTATAAGAAATGACAAGCTAGTGGATTTCTGAAAAAAAAATGGAAAGAATCATATGAACTAATGTTTAGTAGAGTGAATAGAACCAGGAGAATGTGCGCGATAGCAGTACCATTGTGAGATGATCAACTATGATAGATTTAGCTCTTTTCAGCAATACAAGGATCCAACACAATTATAAAACACTTGTGATGGGAAATACCAACCACATCCAGAGAAATAAAGTCTGAATGCAGATTGAAGCATATTGTTTTCACTTTTTTTTCTTTTTCATGGTTTTGCCTTTTGTTCTTATGCTTCTTTCAAAACATGAAGAATGCGAAAATATGTTTAACATTACTTTTACATGTATAACCCATATTAGATTCCTGGCTTTCTTAGGTAGGGAGGGAGGAAGAAAGGGAGGGAGAGAGAACAAAAAAAAATAAACTCAAAAAATTATATGAATGAATGAATAAAACTATATTTATATATAATTGGAAATATATTATTTTTTAATAATTGGCTAAATGGTAAAAATAGCACAAAAAATGGAGGGGGGTGGAGCCAAGATTGTAGAGTAAAAGCAGGGACTTCCCTGAGTTCTCCCTGAAACTCTTCACATTACCTGTTTAAAATGACTCTAAAAAAATCTAGAGTAGAAGAAGGCACAAAATGACAGACTGACACAAATTTCCAGCCCAAGACAATCTGGAAGGTCTACATGGAAGGTTGACAAGAAAGTTCTATTGTACCAGACTGGGAAAGGAATGCAGCCCAGCATGAGCTGAGCTGTCACAGATGGAGAAGGAGAAAGCCTTGGGTGACTGAGTCACTGATAGATGCAGTGCTTTCCAGACTTCTCAATTCACAAATGCCAAAGACAGTTTTGAAGGTCAGTAGGAAAGGTCTCTCACCTGTGTGAGAGAGGAACATTGTCCTGCCCCAGACCAAGGCCCAGTTCCCGCCCCAGGGCAGAGGCAGTTGCTGCCCCAGCAGCAGCTGCTTCTGCAGCTCTCAGCCTAGAGAGGATGGGGTAATTGAGCAGCTGATCAGTGGGGAATTGAAGGAATTTCTTTGCTGGTTTTGAGACAGCATCCTCTTGCTTTGACTATGCTTGGATCTGGGTCACAGACTTGGGTTGCATTCCTGGGGTAAGGGGGAGCCCATGCATGGAAGTACTTGTGGCAGCTGTGCAGAGGGAGTCCTCTCTACAGTACCAAGGTAGAAAAGAGTACCTGTTGTTGCTCACAGACCACAGCACCAGCCAGGAGAGAAGTAAACACTTCTCCTTTGATCATACCACCTTGGAAGAAATAAAAATTTACAAGTCCTTAGAAAGATCTCTGAAAACAGCTGTACAAAATCCCTGAAGCTTTGGACAGTATACCTTTCATTTAACAAAGAGCTCAAAAGTCAAATAATTGGCTGGGGAAATGAGCAAACAGTGTGTGGGGAATCAGAGTATATAATTGTACTTTCTTGGTGACAAAATGCTAACTTTATGGGTGACAAAGATCAAAATATAATACCCAGGGAAGGAAACAAAGTCAAAACTCCCACATCAAAAGCCTACAAGAAAAATATGAATTGGTCTCAGGCCAGGGAAGAGCTTAGAAATTATTTTGACAATCAAGTAAGAAAAGTAGAGGAAAAATCAGGAAGAGAATTGAGAGGGATAGAAGAAAATCATGAAGAATCAGTCAACAGTTTGCTAAAAGAGATCCAGAAAAATACTGAAGAAAATAACACCTTTAAAAGTAGACTCCACAAATGGCAAAAGAGTTTCAAATAGTCAATGAGGAAAAGAATGCCTTAAAAAAACATAATCCACAAAATGGAAAAGGAAGTCCAAAAGCTCACTGAAGAAAAATAATCCCTTCAAAATTAGAATGGAGCAAATAGAAGGCAATGATTTTATGAGAAATAAAGAAGTTATAAAACAAAACCAAAAGAATGAAAAAAATAGAAGACAATGTGAAATATCTCATTGGGAAAAAATAAAGAAAAAATAAAAAACAACTGACCTAGAAAATAGATCCAGGAGAGATAATCTAAAATTTGTTGGGTTACCTGAAAGCCATGATGGGAAACTTCCCTGTTATTATAGAACCATAGGGTAAAATAGAAAAGGAAAGAACCCACCAATCACCTCCTGAAAGAGATACCAAAAGGAAAACACCCAGGAGTATTGTAGTTAAATCCCAAAGTTCACAGGTCAAGGAGAAAATATTGCTAGCACCCAGAAAGAAACAATTCAATTATTGTGGAAACACAATCAGGATAACACAAGATTTAGGAGCTTCTACACTAAGGGATTATAGGATTTAGATTATGATATTCTGGAGGCCAAAGCACCTAGGATTAAAGCCAAGAATCACCTGTCTAGCAAAACTGTGCATAATATTTCAGGGAAAAATGTACATTCAATGAAATAGAGAACTTCCAAGCAGTCTTAATGAAAAGACCAGAACTGAATAGAAAATTTGCCTTTCAAAGACAAGAATCAAGAGAAGTATGAAAAGGTAAATAGGAGAGAGAATTCATGATGTACTTATTAAGGTTGAACTTTCTACCTTCCTACATGGAAAGATGGTATCTGTAACTCATGAGACCTTTCCCATTATTCAGGTAGTTGGAGGGAATATGTATGCATATATGTGTCTGTATTTTTTGTGTATATATGTATTTATATACATATGTCCATGCATATATATACTTATACGTATATATATGTATTTCTGTATGTGTGTACATATACATGCAAACAAGCATATAGATATAGAGAGAGGGCACAGGGTGAGTTGAGTATGAAGGGATGATATCTAAAAAATAAAATTATGTGTTGAGAGGAATCTACTTGGAGTAAGAGAAAGGGAGAGGTAGAATACGGTAAATCATCTCATATAAAAGAGACAACAATGAGATTTTTTTCAATGGAGAGATAAAGGGGGAAGGTGAAAAAGAATAAATTGACCTTTCTCTCATCAGATATGGCTTAAGAAGAGAATAAAATACACAGAGCCGATTGGTGGAATGTTGAATCAGAAGCACACACTTTGCTAAGGGACAGGTCAAAGGTAAGAATAGAATAAATGGAGGGTGGGTCAGGATAGAAGTAAATATAATTAGTCTTTCATGACATGTCTTATGGAAGTATTTTGCATGACTACACATTTATAACCTATATCAAATTGCTTTCTTTCTCAATAAGGGTGGGTGGGGTGGGAGGAAAGGATAGAATGTGGAACTCTAAGCTTTAAAAACAAATGTTAAAAATTGTTTTTACATGCAACTGGGAAATATGATATACAGGCAATGGAGTATAGAAATCTATCTTTCCCTGCAGGAAAATAGTAGGGAAGAGGATAAAAGAAGGTGTGGTGATAAAAGGGAGGGAAGATAGGGGGAAGGGGAAATCAAAATGCATGCCATCTTGGGTTGGGGGAAAAACAGAGATAGGGAGAAAATTTACATCTCAAAATCTTGTGGAAGTGAATGTTGAAAACTAAAAGTTAAATTAATTAATAAAAGAGAAAAATAAAACAGATACATACAAAAAAACCAAAAGTAACATAGTATAAATTAGAAGGTGAGAAAGAAATGTACTGGGAGAAAATTAAAGAGCAATAGAATGAGGTAGAATATATCACATAAAAGAGGCATGAACAAATTTTTACAGTGGCATGGAAGAGGGAAGAGTTAAGGAGAAGTGAGTGAACCTTACTCTTATCAGAATTGACTCCAAGAGGGAATAACCTACAAACTCAATTGGGTGTAGAAATCTATCTTACCCTAGAGGAAAGTAGGAGGGGAAAGGAATAAGAGAAGGGGCCTTGGATAATTGAAGGGAAGGGAAATTGGGGGAGGAGGTAATTAGAAATAAACTTTTTTGAAGAGGGACATAGCTATGGGAGAGAGAATGGAATGAACATCAGGGGAAATATGATGGAAGGAAATACATTTAGCAATTGTAAGTGTGAAAAAATATTGAAGTAAGTTTCTATGATAAAGGCATCATTTCTCAAACATACAGAAAACTGAGTCAAATTTGTACAAATAAAAGCCTTTCCCTAATTTATAAACAATCAAAAGATATTAGCACTTTTCAGGTGAAGTATAACTGTATGGCTAACTATAGTCATATGAAGAAAAATGTTTTATTGATTAGAGAAATGTACATTAATTCTGAGGAACTACCTCATACCTATTAGAGTGGCTAAAAGGACAGAAAAGAAAAATGACAAACTTGGAATGGAATGTTGGGGGGAGATGAAACATTAATGCATTTTTGATGGAGTTGTGAACTAATTCAAGTAATCTATACAACAATGTGTAACTATGACCAAAGGACAATAAAAATCTGCATTTGACCTGGCAATACCACTATTAATTCTATATCCCAAAAAAGATAAAAAATAGAAAGGAAAAAGACCTATATGTTTAAAAATATTTATAGCATTTCTTTTTGTTGGCAAGGTATTGGAAATTGAGGGTATGCCTATCATGGCTAAACAAAATGTGAAATGTGATTACGATGCAAGACTTTTGCACTGTAAGAAATGATGAACAGGATGCTCTGAGAAAAACCTGGAACATGAGCTGATACAAAGTGAAATGTACTGTGTACAAAGTAACAACAGTGTTGTAAGATGATCCTGAAAGACTTCGCTATTTTCAGCAATACAATGATCCAAGACAATTCTGAAAGACTTACAATGGAAAAATGCTATCCATTCCAGGAGAAAGAACAGATGGTTCCTGAATATAGTTTGAGGCTTATTTTTTTTTCTAATTTACTTTCTTTTTTTGAGATTTTTTTTCCTATGTTTTCTGTCACAGAATGACTGATATGGAAATGTTTTGCCTGACTACATATTTACAAACTATATGGAATTACTGGCCTTCTCAATGGAGGGCAGGGGTGGCAAGGAAGAAAGGAGAGAATTTAGAGATCAAAGTTTTCAAAACAAATGTTAAAACCTGTTTTTACATGTTACAGGGGAAAATATAAAAAAACTAAATAAAAATATTTTGATAATAGCTACTTACTGTTCAGTAATGTTTGTTTGATACTAATCATTTTAATTACAAGATTTTCAATATCAATAGAAATACCAAAAAAAAAAAGCCATATGGCAAACAGTAGTACAAATATTTAGGAGTTGAATTTTTCCCATTATATGCTGAAATATATTTGATAATTATTTTTAGGCCCTTTGTTCAAAATCCCTAAATCTAAGCTTTGTTGCTATCATCTCTTTTTTTTTTCTCTATTCTCCTATTCAGAGCCAGCCTAGCCCCCAACCTCCCTCCCAAATGAGGAGATAAGGCTGTAATTGTATTCATTTAAAAGGCACAATTTTGCATGACAATTATGCTCCCAAATAAAGAGGATAAAATGGAATTTTTATTAAGACATGAGTCAATTTATCACATTGTAAAAATGTTTCTATATTGTCACTAAGCAATTGGCAAACTCTTCTGAGACTGACTTCCTCTGAAATATCACAAGGTCAGGTCAACTATCTCTGGAGCCATGCATTATACACATAGCCTAACCCAAGATGTACATGTGAGTTGAAAAGTTCAGCACAAGACCTAAAATATGTAGTCATGGGTGGGGTGGGGTGTGCTTAAAGGGGATATTCACCGTTACAAGTTGGCACTGCACCAGTTACAAAAAGCAATGGAGATAAATGATTTTTAAAGGAAAATTTATTCATTTCTTTCCCTTAACTTACCTATTGTTATGCAAACTGATATATCTCTTAAAATGAGCAACTTGCAGTAGTTTTACTCAGTCAGAAGAATGGGAAAAAAATTCTTTCATTGCCCAGCTGAAGTTTTTAAGTGATGAATTCAACACTTCTCTGAGGTCACTGAATGCATCAATGAGCAGGATTGTAGGGACAAAAAGACATTTGATTCCATGATTCAGCTCCTGTTAAGTTTACTTCCTTGAGGAGAGGTATCTCTTCCTTTGTTGATGTTCATAAGCTATTTCTTTACCATTTTGTACATTCATTGTGTATAAGTTATATTGTGTACATCACAAAATGCAAGTAGGCCCTGATTTCTAGTAAGAACTCACTACTCCAGTCATTTCGAGGGTCTGGTTCATACAAACTCTCTATTTTATTCAAACTCTGTTGATAACAGTAAGTTTGTGAAAGATGGAGAAAGGAAACAAGCAGTATAAGAGGCAGTGTCTTTGTTTTCCCCAGGGAATTGTTTTTGCTTTTTATAGTAAGATGTTGCTCTAGTATCTGAGCAAAGCTAGCAACATAATCCATTATTAATATATGAATACATGCTATATATTCACAGTCTCTAGTATTCCAATTCTAGCTGCATTAGAGTTTAGTCAGTCAGGACTCAAAATTGAGCAAATTCATTCATTCATTCATCATTCAAGAGACATTAAATTCACACTTATTATTAACTCTACGTTAGGAGCCAAAAGGAATGAGTAAGACAGTATTCCTAGATTCAAGGAATTTTACAATCAATCAAGGAAGGTGACTTGTATACAAATAAATATAATTCAAAGTAGATTTTCCCAAAGGAGAGTTGAATGGATTCTTTGAAAGGAGAGCTTATTGATGATCTTAAATTTGAGTCTTTACACAAACATATACATTTATTAATTGTAGGTCAGGCTGAGGAGTCTAACATAATAGAGCAGAAGATTACTTGGGAAGTGGAGAATTCTCACAATCATTGACTTTAGGTTATGCCTCCACCAAGGAAAGCCTGGGAACCTTATTATAACTTTTCATCAGAGCTTCCCTTTGCTAGTGCCAGGGTATCTGTATAAGCTGATTGCATGCTATTCTTAATCAGGAAATCTACATTTCTACCTAACTGGTTAGACGGTTTCCTGGGAGTTTGCATTTTGGAATCTCTTTCAAAAACTTTTTGGTGGATACTTTCACTTTCTATTTTACCCTCTGAATCTAATATATCAGGGAAGTTTCCTTGAAAATTTTGTGAAAAATTATGTCCAGAAACTTTTTTTAGAATAACATTCAGGTGGTCTGATAATTTTTAAATTCTCTCTCCTGGAGCTATTTTCCAGGTCAGCCATTTTACCAATTAGATATTTCACATTTTCTTCTTTTTTTTCATTTTTTTCTGTATTGTTTTATTGTTTCTGGATTATCATGGAGACATTATCTTCTATGTGACCAGTTCTAATGTTTAATGAATTTTTAGTGAGCTTTTGTGCTTCATTTTCTATTTGTCCACTTCTACTTTTTTTTTATTTTTTAAATTTTATTTATTTATTTAAAAATATTATTTATTTTTAGATTTCAACATTCATTTCCACAAGTTTTTGAGTTACAAATTTTCTCCCCATCTGTCTCCTACCCACACCCCAATATAGCAAGCCTAATGAATACCACTTCCCCAATCTGTCCTCTCTTTTTTTTTTTATTATTCTTTTTTTTTTTATCAATTGGGGTTAAGTAACTTGCTCAAGATTATGCAACCAGGTGTTTCTGGGTGGGTGCTAAGTGTCTGAGCCTGGTTTCAATCCTCAGGCCATCCCAACACTGGGGCTGGTGTTCTTAATCGCTGTGCTACCTGGCCGCCCCAGTCTGTCTTCTCTTATATCCTTCCCCATCTTCCCCCAATTTTCTAGGAGGGCAAGATGAATTTCTGTACCCTAGTGCTTGTATAGCTTATTTCCCAGTTGCATGTGAAAAAAAAAATAACATTTGTTTTTAAAACTTTGATTTCCAGATTCTCACCCTTATTCTCTCCTCACCCACCCGCACTAGGAAGCCAAGCAATTCAACATAAGTTGTACATGTGTAGTTATGCAAAACATTTCCACTGCAGTTATATTGTGAAAGACTGACTATATTACACTCCATCATATCCCTGCCCACATTTTTTGACCCTGACTCTTTTCAAAAGTGTTTGCTTTTAACTAGCTGTAATGGTGTAGCAGCAAGCACCCCAGCACCCCCACGGTTTGCCGCCACCACAGGTTCTTGGATCTGCTTTGATAAAGGAAAGCAACTCAAAATGTGTTAACAAGCTTACTTTAATCAGTCAGACATATATCGTTTACCTTATTCTGGGGAAAAAGGTCAGCACCCCAAACTTCAAAATGTACAGACAGAATTATCAAGACATTAACAGATCAAGCAGACAGCTTTCCAAACTGTCCAACCATTACATCCATACCCAGTCAACATCTGGGTTTCCACATCTGGGTTTTTCAAAGCTGGGGGACTCTCAACAATGGCTTCCCAGAATTCAGATCAAATCACAGAACACTTTTCAAAGTGAGTCCCAAAACAAAGCTACACATCAGGGCTTATATAGCCTTCTCCTGGATCAGAGAATGTAACAACCTTATTGACTCACTGGCCAATCAAGAAGTATCTACTGAAAAACAAGCCTCCCACCCCCATGTTTCAGGTGCACTTTAGCCTAGGGTCAGGGAAGATCTTCCAAATTTGCATTCCCATTACAAATGGTAATGAAATTTGAAGATCACTTTGTATTAGAAAGCTAAGAAGTACTTAACACAAAATTCAAATTAAGCCTCTGTTAAAAAAAAAAAACAGAAGGTAACAGGGCTGAACAGAGAGGACAATACTGTCTATAAGGAAAAATCCAAACTGGGAAAGTAAGAACTTCTTAGGATGAGCACCTGAAGTCTGGGCTGCTGCTGCTGGACTGGAACTTCTATGGAGAAAGTGATTTTGATTTTGAGAACATATTTGCTTAAGAATTCTGAGGACCACCTGGAGATGCTGAAGGCTGAATTGCACCACATGGGTGGGGGACTTTGACTATTGTACATTGTGATGGAATTAAAGACTGTGATTGGCTAAATGGATGTACTTTGTGTATGATTGTAAACTAATCTCCAGTTGAGACTACCCAGGGGTGGAGTACTTTGACTTTGAATTTTTGGTCCTTTAAGGAGATAAGCTCCTTAAGGATGATTGAATGATTGAATTACTAAATGACAGAATTACTAAATTATTGTACTTTGTTGAAAATTATAGTGACAACTTTGGTGAAAATTATGTGGCAATTTTAGTGTTAAGTCATTGTGAATGCTATATTTTGTTTTGGTGTGATATAATGTAACTTTGTGAATGCTGTTACTTGATTCCCTTCAACTATCCTCATACTGAGAAAAAGTCTCATGAGTTAAAATAATTTATTTTTTCCATGTAGGAATGTAAGTAGTTCAACGTTAATAAGTTCTTTATGATTTCTTTTGTCTATTTACCTTCTCATTCTTCTCTTGCTTCTTGAATTTGAAAGTCAAATTTTCTTTTCAGCCCTGTATTTTTCATCAAGAATGCTTGAAAATGGGGCGGCCAGGTGGCTCTGCGAGTAAGAGCACCGGCTCCAGTGTTGGAATGACCTGGAAATAGAATCATGGGCTCAGACACTCAGCACCACACCCAGAAATAACTGGCCATGTAACCTTGAGCAAGTTACTTAACACTGTTTGCTTAAAAAAAAGAATGCTTCAAAGTTCTTTATTTTATTATATTACCATATTTTCCCCTGAAGTATTTATTATACTAAGTTTTGCAGTGTAGGTGATTCTTGGATTTAATTCTAGCTACTTTGACCTCCAGAATATCATAGTCCAAGCCCTTCAATCCCTTAATGTAGAAGCAGCTAGATCCTGTGTTATCATGATTGTGATTCCGCAGTCCTCAAATAATTTCTTCCTGACACCTTGTAATATTTTCACTTTGACTTGGGAACTCTCGAATTTGGCTATAATATTTCTAGGAATTTTCTTTTTGGAATCTTTTTAAAGAGGCAATCAATAAATTCTTTGAATTTCTATTTTTCCTCCTGCTTCCAGAATATCAG
Organism: Petaurus breviceps papuanus; assembly: GCF_028583685.1. NCBI lineage: Eukaryota > Metazoa > Chordata > Mammalia > Diprotodontia > Petauridae > Petaurus > Petaurus breviceps. The sequence continues at coordinate 24,286,421 of NW_027185863.1, read as the reverse complement.
GTCAGTTTTTCTTGAGAATTTCTTAAAGGTTGATTTCTAGGCTCTTTTTTGATTATGGCTTTCAGGTAGTCCAATAATTTTAAAATTATCTCTCCTGTATCTAATTTCTACGTCAGAGGTTTTTCCGATGAGACATTTAACATTACCTTCTATTCTTTCATTTGTTTGGATCTGTTTTATACTATCTTGATTTCTCATAAAGTCATTAGCTTCCATTTTGCTCCAATATAATTTTGAAGGAATTATTCTCTTCAGTGAGCTGTTGAAATTCCTTTTTCATCTGGCCAATTTGATTTTTTAAAACATTCTTTTCCTCGTGGGCTTTTTGGGCCTCTTTTGCCATTTGAGTTTGTCTTTGTTGTTGTTGTTTTTTAATTAAATTTTATTTATATTTTTAGTTTACATCATTCATTTCCACAAGATTTTGAGTTACCAATTTTCTCTCCATCTTTCCCCTACCCACCACCACAAAACAGTGATAGCACTGAATACACCCTCCCCCAATCTGCTCTCTCCTATATCCTCCCCCATTCCCACTCTGACTTTCCAGTAGGACAAGATGGATCTATATGCCCCAGTGCCTATGAATGTTATTTCCCAGTTGCATGAAATATATATATATGTGTGTGTGTGTGTGTGTGTGTGTGTGTGTATGTGTATGTATATGTATATGTAAACATTAGATTTAAAACTTTGAATTCCAGATTCTTTCCCTTCTTCCCTCCAGACCCACCCTTACTGCAATACAAGCAATTCAATATAGGTAATATAGGTTGTACATGTGTAGCAATTCAAAGCCTTTCTAAAATAGATATATTATGAATTCTAACTATATTTTCTCCATCCCATCCTGCCCCCCCACTTGTTCTTCTCTCTATGTTGACCCTGTCCCTTTTCAAAAGTGTGTGCTTCCAAATTCCATCTCCCCCACAATGTTCCCTCCCATCCATCATCCCTCTTCTCATCCCCTTCCCCCTTACTCCCCTGTAGGGTAAATATCCTATTTAGTGTATATGTCATTTCTTCCCTAAGCCAAATTCAATGGCAGTAAGATTGACTCATTCCCTTTTGCCTTCCTGCTCTTCCCCTCCATTGTAACAGGTTTTTCTTGCCTCTTCTATATGAGATAATTTACCCCATTCTGTCTCTCCCCATTTGCTCTCATTATATTCCTCTCTCACCTCTCAATTTCACCTTTAAAGTACCATCCCTTCCTATTGAATTGGCCCTGTGCCCTCTGTCTATGTATACCTATACACATACATATGCACACTCATATATGTATTCATCCACCTATATATTCTCCTACATAGAACTATGTGATTGTATGCATTTCTTTTCCCTTCAACTATTCTCATACTGAGAAAAAGTTCATAAGTTACACTTATCAGTTTTCCAGGTACAAATGCAAATAGTTCAGCTTTCATAAGTTATTTATAATTTCGTTTCACTGTTCACCTTCTCATGGATCTATTTTTGAGGTCAGTGGTTTTTCCAATGAGATATTTCACATTACCTTCAATTTTTTTTCATTTGTTTAGATCTGTTTAATAGTATCTTGATTTCTCATGACATCATTAGCTTTCATTTGCTCCAATCTAATTCTGAAGGAATGATTGTCTTCAATGAGCTTTTGAGATTCTTTTACCATCTGGCAAATTCGACTCTTTGAGGCATTCTTCTCCTCATTGGCTTCTTAAGCCTCTTTTGCCATTTGAGTTAATGTATTTTTTAATTTGTTATTATCTTCAGTCAGGTTGTTGATTCTCATTTCATAATTTTCTTTCATCATTCTCAGTTCTCTGCCCAATTTTTCCTCTACTTCTCTTATATGGTTTTCAGAATCCTTTTTAAGCTCCTCTATGGCCTGTAAGCAGAACATATTTTTCTTGGAAGCTTTTGTCGTAGGAGTCCTGACTTTGTTGTCTTCTTCCTGATCCATGCCTTGATCCTTTTTGTCCCCCAAAAAGGAATCCAAAGTCATACTGCTGTACTTGCCCAGCTTCCCCTGCTTGTTAATGTTGCCACTCAACCTCTTGACTCTTGAGATTTTTGCCACAGTAAAACTCTGCTTTGAGAGAGGAGAGTGTCCCAAATTGCTTGGGTTTTCTCACTTGATGGAGCTATTAGTTGGGTGCCCTCTCAGAAGCCAACCCTGGCTCTGGCACACTGGTCATGCACCCAAGGGCCTCCACCCAAGACAGGGATCCAGTTCCAAGCAGGTTAAAGCAAGAGTGATTACCCCTCAGACTGGTTGCTTGGTTCCCCTACAATCTGTAGACCAGGAGCTCTGAAGCAGCCACACAGCTGTGGCCACTATGCCTCAGCCGCTTCTAGCCTTGGGGTCAGAGGCCATACTGCCATCCTTGATTCCCTGTTCCTAAAGACCACTGACTCTCATTTTGTCGTTGGCATTTATGTTTTGATAATTCTGGAAATTGCCACACTGCTGGTGATCCACTCTCCTGAAGTTCCTCCAGCCCTGGCTGGTAGGGTGGCCACCCTGAGGCTAAAACCTCAGATTCACACTGGCCTGGATTCACCTCCCAGAGCCACTGCTCTGGTCCCTTCCTGCTGGCCTGCCTGGCTATCTTCAGCTGGAGGTTAGCTTCTCTCTGTGACTTTGTGAGTTTTGTAGCTATAAAGATTGTTTAGAGTAATTTTTGCATGTATTGGAGGAGGTGGAAGGGGGAGCCCTGCAGAAATCCTTTTTCTATTTCCTAGTCTGTTTTCTAAGGTGTTATTTTCAGTATTTTTGGGGTCTCCTTTAGCAGACTGTTGACTCACTTTGCATGATTTTCTTGTATCATTCTCGTTTATCTTCCCAATTTTTTCCTCCACTTCTCCTATTTGATTTTCAAAATCCTTCTTGAGCTCCTCTATGGCCTGTAAACATTATATATTTTTCTTGTAAGCTTTTGATGCAGGAGTTTTCATTAGGTTGATTTTTTCTGGTTCCATGTTTTGATCCTTTTTCTCCCCAAAAAAGGATTTTATGATCTGATTGCACTTCCTCTGCTTGCTCATCTTGCCAGCCATTTACTGGACTTTTGAGATATTTGCCAAGGTAGAACTCTCCAGAATGTGGAGTGCTGTATCCTAAATCTCTGGAGTTTTCACATTTGCCAGAGCCATGAGGAGGGAACCCTCTCTATAGTCACCACAACCTCTTGTACACTGGCTACACACCCCAGGACTACTGCCCGAGATCGTGAACCAGATCTAAGCAGGTCAAAGCAAGAGTGATTACCCTCTGAATGGTCACTAAATCCCCCTACTATCTACAGTCCAGAAGCTCAGGAGGCAGCCAGGAAGCTGTCCTCCCCCAGTTCTACTTTTTAAGGAGTTGCTTTTTTCAATTAATTTTTATATCTCTTTTTCCATTTTTTTCTGTGCTTCCCTTGCCAAGTCACTGAATCTATTTTTTCACGATTCTTTTGCAATATTCTAACTTATTTCCTCAATTTTTCTTCTACCTCTATTACTTGATTTTTTAAATCTTCTTTTAGTTCTTAGAAGAGTTCTTTGTCTGAAACAAAAATGGCATGTTGGAAGGTTTGTGTTTAACTGTTTGTACATTATTGTCTTCTTCTGTGTTTATGTTTTGATCTTTCTTGTCACTATAAAAGCTTTCTATGATCATCCTCTTTTTTTGCTCACTTGCCAGATTATTTAATGACTTAATTTTATATCAAAGTTTGATTCTGCTTTTGGCATGTAAGTAACACTGTCATAAGTTTCTTGTGACAGGCAGGTGGGGCCTCACTGCTTGCCTACTATTAGTGCTGGGGACAATATCTCTAGCTTTCTGAAATGTGGCCTGCTGCTAATTTGCCTGCAATGCCGCCTACTGTAGACTGCACTCCCCCTTAGCCCAAGTGAGACAAACCTTTTCTGCCACATTCTAAGTTGTCTTGGCCTGGAAATTTGTCTTACTTTTTCCTTATGTTGGTTCTGGTACTCCAGAACTCATTTTGAAGTATCATTTTATAGTTAGTTGAAGATGAATTTGAAAGAGTTCAAATGAATTCCTACCTTGCTCTGGTACTTGGCTCTTAATTTTTATACTGTATCCAGTTAGCACTGTTTTGTGATTTTATCTGTCTTAGCATGTTAGTAGGAACCATGGTGAGAGATGGTCAGTATATTTCAGGGCTAAGACTTAGTAAGGTAAAATGAGTGATAGGGTAATTGAGAGAAAGCCAGTGCAGATGAAGTGGTTCACTAAGGGGTCAAAATAGGAAAGAGAAAGAAATGCAACCAATGCATGTGTAATGACCTGTTAAAGAAATGAGTTCACGATATTGGAGTAATAGGGCTTTAGAGTGAAAAGAAGATGAAGAAGTAGAATGATAATCTATTGTTATCCAATGAGTTCTTTTCAGAATTCAAACATAGAAGTGGAACATTTATGTGTAATGATAAAAGCAAGAATATAACCATGTGTACATGAACCTGAGATGAGCGGAGGAGTAGGTTATGTGAAATAATAAAGTTAAAGATTTAGAAAGTGAGAGTGTGATCCTATATGATGCTGCAATACACAGTTTAAGAAGTGCAAAGTCTATACTATAAGTTGTAGGAAAGATTAATTGGTAGAGGGAGTACATAGTCTCTGCAAACTTTTCTGGGAGTCTTCAGTATCAGTGCAATCACAGATTCAGTCCCCAATACATATATACTTTCTTTCTTTCCTATTTCTTTCTTTCTTTGACTTTCCTTTTGTCCTTCCTTCCTTCCTTCCTTCCTTCCTTCCTTCCTTCCTTCCTTCC
>NW_027185863.1:24198671-24281639 GCF_028583685.1 Petaurus breviceps papuanus | reverse complement strand
TCTGTCTGTCTGTCTGTCTGTCTGTCTGTCTGTCTGTCTGTCTGTCTGTCTATCTTTTATTGTAATAATCCTGTATATTAGGCAAAGAAAGTATTTGGTTTTCATTTTATGGGGAGAAAACTGAGAGTTTAAATGATTGCCTAAGATCCAAGAAAAACAATTACATAATGCAGACATTCTGATTGTCTAAATGCTTTTCTATCAACAATACTCTTTGATGTACATCATTATACTATATGCTCTAGGAGATACAAAAGATAGAAATTCTGTATGCATTCCAAGAGAATTTATGATCTAGAATATTAGCCAGGATATCATTAAAGGAAATATACATAAAATTGTTACATCAAATATAAATATGTTTTAAAACTTCATCTGAATCAGTGAAGCAAAACACAGAAATATCCAATTTATACCAGTAAGACCTCCCTAGCTCTTTCACTCAATTATTGCAGAGTATTTATTCAAATAAAATAATTCAACATTCTTTTGTTGAAAACATAATTAATTACATGGGTACCATTAGTTCATTTTTAATTTAGAATGGCATTAAGACTCATGCAATTATGTACCCTAATGAAAGAAAGAAAATAGAGCTTAAAAACCACATTATTCTTTCCACTTGATTGTGCCTTAATAAGGCCTTGCTCTTTGAACATTTCTAAGGGGTGGGAAGGGTTCTGTGGATTGTGTCTATGTGATCACAAACATCGTGAAGAAAATTAAAAGTTTGATAAATTATCACATAGAGTCTTGTGTAGACATAGGCAACGAACCCTCAATTGGATTTTCCTTGGTAACAAAAAAGGGTTTCCTAGGAAACTGGGAAACAAACATAAATAACAATATTTGTTTAAAAATAAGAACATTTTCAAACATAGTGAGAAAAACAATTTAGAGAATGTTTTAATAATTGAAGCAAGGTAATGGAGGGAGTATTGTAAGTACAGAAGCAAAGAGAAAGGTGCAAATTTCCAAAGGCATCTTATTAATTGAGATCTTTCTGAGTCAAAAGTATCCAACACCAAGATAGAAATTTCTAGTAGAAAGTAAGTTTCTTGATGACAGAGAGAATATCATTCATATAGGTCTAGAATAATTATTTGAACCTATTAGATAATTATTAAATGTTTATAGATTTGGAGGAAAAAGAATTTAGCATAAAGACTCGACTTAGGATTTTGCCCTCTATGTCTGTTTTTCTGTTTTGTTTTGAAACAGATCTGAGACTTTTCATAGATTCCCCAGTGAGAAACATTCTACTGAGCAAATTGGTTCCTTTTCTGTATCTGATATTTTGAAGACATTCTTTGTAATTTAAGGGTTAATTCTCTTGTTTAAGGCCATATTTGTGATAGAGGCTGGACATATATCTATGACTTCTTGACTCTAACATCAATAATAATTATATCACTATGAATCTCTCTAGTATGAAGAATATATTAAAAAGTAACATTGAGGATTAACTCTGCTTGAACTTCCACCCTATAATTCCAAATTCAATGGCCATTTAGCAAAAACTTTGCTTTATCAAGGTAAGAGATCAGATGAAATTGGAGGATATAAATTAAATTTGTAATGGACCCAGTTGACTCAGGTGATGATTTTCTCTAACTTCATTTTTCTAAATGAGTCATACCAGAAGGTAAATCATGGAAGGAATCATCATATGATTTTTGACAAGTCATGAACTTCAGGAGAATGAAGTAGCAAAAGATTTGAGAGTAGATGATGTTGGATTTGGGGAGGCATAAAAGTGAAGTCAGAGCCTATGTGAAAGGCCATGGGATTACTGAAGGATACAGTTAGAATACCAATTTTGTGGTTAGTTATTATCTGAAATATACTCTTTCTAGAATCATGGAGTGTTAGAGCTGGACAAGGTCTCCTTTATTATCTAATACAAATACATTAATTTTCTTACTTTTTACTTTTTTTTAAGCAATTGGGGCTAAGTAACTTGCTCAAGGTTACACGGCCAGGTGTTTCTGGATGGGTGCTAAGTGTCTGAGCCCGGGATTCAATCTCCAGGTGTTCTCAACACTGGAGCTGGTGCTCTTACTTGCTGTGCTACCTGGCCGCCCCAATACATTAATTTTCTAGATGACAAAACTGAGGATCAGTGAGGGATATCGTTAAGGTTCTTCATAACTAATAATTGGCAGTGACAAGATTTCAACTCAGATTTTCTTACTCTCAAAGTTGAGAATTAAATCAAACTTAACACACATTAATTATATACCTACTATCAATCAACACCCATTTAGAAGCATCTACTGTGTGATGGGTATGTTACTAGCAGTGGGCATTCAAATTTATTAAATAAAATATGAAATAAACTCAAGGATTGCATATTCTACTGGGGAGAAAAAAACAACAACCATACAACTACATAAATATGAAATGAATAGAAAGTAATTCAGAGATCTGGGGAAAGAGAAGGGATAATAGAAATGGGTTTATCAGGTAGGACTCCTTAGGTGTAGTAATTGATTTTTGGCTGGAAGGGAAATAAAATTTCCAAAAAAAAGTAGTAATGAGGAGAAAAAATATTTCTGGGATGGGCAACATCCTGGATATATCACCCTGTAATATAGAAATCAAAGTTGTTATAGTAGATAAAGTAAATGAAATAATTTGGATGTAGCATATAGTGTATAGGTATAGTAATATCAATTCATTCAAGTAATATAGGTTGGCACCTTAGAATGGAGTATTTTAAATGACAGAAGAAGAAACTGTATCTTCTAGAAGAAAAAAAAGAGAACCACTAAAACATTTGGATGGAAGAGGGACACAGACACAACTGCGATTAAGGTATATGCACTTTGTTAATTCATAAAAGAGGAATTAGAGAGGAGAAAATGATTGGATGGAGGGCTAAAAGAGTTTTGACTTCCCTCTGCATCCATTATACAAAATTAATAGCACACAACACACATGTAGAATTACATATAGGATATAGACATTAACATACATAGGAAGGATGTCCCAAAAGTCTGAATACACATTTAACCTATTAAAAGTTAAAACTTCACTAGACTTTTGGGACTTCCTGTGTGTTTTATGTATAGAAATGAGGTGATGCTTAATGATCAAAATAAATATATTAAATGCTTGCTATTTATATGATATAATGCAAGAATTCAAAGAAAATGCATTTCACAAAACAATGCACAATAACATCTATTTTATGATCAGTGTTCACAGGGAATTGAAAATATAATCCAATTTTCCATTACTCATGCACTCATTCTTTGGTGACGTAATATAACCCTGGATTAGCACAACATGCATGGTCACAAAACCCTCTAATTTTTAGAGAATACATTTTTTTTCTTTAAATCCTTTAATCAAAGTGAAGCTCTATAGAAATCTATAACACTAACAGCACTAGGCTGTTTTATATTAGTGTTTATTCTTCCATTCACCTGATATTACTTATTTCCTTTGTGCTGAGACTTTTACAATAATAATATCTGGTGTTTTTGAAGTGATTTTTTCCACTTTATTTATTTTTTAAAATTAATTTGTTTGTTTCCTTTTAGTTTACAGGATTCAATCCCACAATTTCTTGAGTTTCACGTTTTAGAGAATACATTTTACTGGTGAAAATGTCATCACTTGCATATATTTTAAATGACCCCTCAGAATTCAAATTTACAACTGATAAATAAAAACTTGTAGTTTCACAGAGCTCTAATGTTTATACCTTCATGTGACTGAAAGTACAATGAACAGATTTTTCTCTATCTGACTATCACTGTATTTATCATCTGTCTTCTCTCTCTATTCTCCTGGAGTACCCTATAGTGGGTTGCATAACTAACTAAAAGGTTTTCTATTATATGTAATTTAAAAGAGAACAAATAATATGTAATCATATACCATATGGGAAAAAAATCCTCTCACATTTTCAGAGTAATTAGCATTTAGTCTCAATGTCCTCCTGGAAAATGATCATGGAGTATCCTCAGTGACTTTTGTGGGGGAAGGGAGGAAGAAGGACGCTGTCTCCATCTGGTCCCCATGTGGACAGAGGAACTCTATCACTATGTTTAGTTCATGTTTCTTAGTTTAAGAGGGAAATGCATGTGTATTCAAGTGAAGAAACGAGGGCCAATTCAGGGCTCAGAGAGGGAAAGAGTTAAGGGAAACAGAAAGAAAAAAAAAATACTCTAATCACACACTTTCTGAAGCTGTTTGAATCCTGACTGTCATACAACCAGTAGTGAAACTGAACTAATAGTTAAACAATTCTCTAGGAATGACTGGGAATAAGTCTGAGTTTCATATTCACCCTCAGTACAGGTATAAGAATATATGTATTAAAAGTTTCCTTCTTTTCCACTGCTGGGTTCCCCAGGGATTCCCAGCTAACTTGTATATCTTAACCTTTAATTTCATTCATATTGCTAGTGGAGCAGTTCTAGCTAGAATTGGGGGAAAGTGGCTAGCTAGGAAGAGATCCATCTCTTCCCTTTGATAGCTATGAGAATCATTGTAGCATGATAGAGAGCTGGCCTCAGTTTCCAGAAATCTGGGTTCAAGTTTAACTCAATACAAATTTGCTATGAGAACTTGAGCAGACACTCATTGCTTGAGGCAGTTCTCTAAGATAATTAATTGTGGAGAAGGTACTAAAATATTTTGGTTTTGATAGTTTGCTCACCTAGGAATTCCCTAGACTAATAAAATCAAAGGTCTCATCCCAATCATATTTCCTATGCCTCTGGAGCTATGACCTACATTTGAAGCCAGAAAATATGACCTAGAAAATAATTTAAATGACCACTTTCTCACTCCTTTCCCTTCACAGCCTCGGCTATAGAGATGTAGTTCCATTCCAGCTAGAACAAAACATCCATCCATCCATCCATCCATCCATCCATCTATCCATCCCTCTATCCAATAAACCAATCATTTTAATACTAAACGTTTATTTGCCACAGGGCAATATATAGCCAAGAATTACTACAATGCTGAAGAAAAAAAGAAAGTTACAATGTTCTGTGTCACACAAGTATGAGTTGTGTTTTTACACACACACAGATCTATACACATAAAGACACATATAACTGGATATCAAGCCTCTTTCTTGGTGTGTGAAGAGGGATTAGTGTAGAGAATGAAGAGTAGAAGATAAAAATGTGTGTGTCTGTGTATTGTTATTGGTTAGGGTTTATGATACATTTGTACTGCAATGTGTTGCAAAAGAGGGAAAAGCAAATTAGCTGATTGGTTACTGGAGCACATAAAGAGCTTGTTTCAGGAGTTGAACATCTAGTTATTGCTAACCCAGCAATTGCACGTTTAGTTCAGACTTTCTCAAAGAAAGGTTCTAGAGATTAGTACCACAGGATATGCATGTTTTGTGTTACTTTGAGTTTGATGTGAAAAAGAATTCCCACTGTTCAGTAGCAAAGGCCTGTCAGAACAGAATAAATTGAATCCTCTTATTTTATGTCATAGATCTTAGGTCTAGAGGGAAAAATAGAATTTAAGAAAAAAGTCATGAACCTCCAAATTTTCTAATGAACATGAATATCGGATAGTGTTAAAATTATTTCCCAGGAGTAATACTATTTTTTATTAAGGTTAAGTTAAAGATATTAGTTAATCCATCTTTAGCTAGAATTATATCCTTTGACTGTTTCATGCAGCAAACAACCAGGATTCTTTCCTTTTAGAACATAGAAACACTGAGAAATTCAAAACTATAATACATTGAGTGATTTTTAGTTACAATCAAATATTCATTATTTCACTTAAGTGTTTTGCAAGAAAGTAAAAAAATAAAGATTGATGGAAATTTTCTAAGGTACAGTAGAAAATGAATTTACTTGTGATGCAGGATGCTCAGTTCTAACCTTAGGCCCACAACTAATAGGTAGTATGAACTTGTAAGGCTGCTGCATGTTTCAAAATTTACATTACTTTAATAAAATTAGGATACATCATCAGCAAGGCACCTTTCATCTCTAATGTTCCTTGATTATGATTATATGACATCCGTTACAGTATCATGGGCAAGCAGACTTTTCAATAGAACAACTACTAATCTTAGATCTAAATTATTCAGGTAATTTTCTTAGGAAAAAGACAAGATATGGGGTTAAAAAAAGAAACAAGAATCCACACTAGCCATGATAATGGATTTATTTCTGGTCAACTACCAAGCAAATGAGATTTTAATTCTATATAATTTAGTCATACTCACAAAGTTCTAGGTCAGTCATGATGGGACAAATATTAGGAACAATCATTGTAGGATGAGATTATAAGGGATCTCAGATCAGTCAGGCTTTAATGAAGGAAAGTAGCAGTATCAATTACCCTCCTGGTTTGTGGCCCTATCTCAAATCTGCCTACTTTAGTTCATCCTCTACTCAACTCTCAAAATGATCTAAAGAACAGGTCTGACAATGTTACTCTCTGTCCTCATTCCAAATCATATTGAGTTAACTTTAAGCCATTTTCTCTCATTCCTATAATAAATATAAACTTCCCTTTGGCTTTCAAAGACCTCTATAACACATCCTCTTTTTACTTTCCCAGTATTCTTTTGCCTTACTCTTCTCCATGTACTCTAAAATCCAGTTACAATGATGTCCATCAAGTTCTTTTCACAAGGCAGACCATTGTCTCGATTCTGGGCATTTTTACTGCTTACTGCCCATAAGTTGACCTCTATCCCTTCTTTCTTCAAGCTCTAGGTTTCTTTGACTTTACCCTCAGTCTCAGCTAAAGTCCCACTATTTTCAAAAAGGCTCTCTTTGTCCTCCATTAACACTGGTACCATCTTCCTGTGATTATCTACAATTTGTTTTGTGTATACCTTTATGGTAGAGAGTTTTTATGTGTTTTCTTTCCCATTAGACTGCAAGGTTCTTGAGAATAAGAAGGAGCCATTTTTCCCTTTACTTTTATCTTTAGAACTTAGCACAGCACCTTGAACATAGTAGACATTTGATATATATTTTACTTAACATAAAGAACTGACAGCAATGGAGCAGCTAGGTGGTGCAGTGAATAGAGTACCAGCCCTAGAGTCAGGAGGACCTAAGTTCAAATCCAACATCTGACACTTAACATTTACCAGCCAACTGACCTTGGGCAGGTCATTTTACCCCAATTTCCCTGCCTTCCCCCGTCCCAAAGGAAAAATTAAAAAAAAAAAGAACTGCCAGAAAACTTCTGGATCCCTCAAAGGTGTCTCAGGAGATTTTGTGATTTTGTTATTGGGCCAGCTCCCTTAGATTCAGCTCTCTACAATGTAATTTCCTGATGAGTTATCAATAAGCTCTAATTCCTTACAAGAAAAAAAAAACAATTCCTCATCTAGCATCCTCCCATATGTATATAAGAAAATGTGTGTCATCTGTGTCTTAGAGATATTCACTGCTTTATATCCCCTATTTTGTTAATGACATTCAATGGCATATAAAGACTTTTGGAGAAGCAGAGAGGAAGATTGTTTTATGAAATCAGGGATCCTGAAAAATGTAAAATGCTTCACAAACAGAAAAAAGAGGGTTTTTTTTTTTCTATTTTAAAGTTTTTTTTTCTATTCAGGCTTATATAATGCTAACTGTTAGTTAGCTTATTTCCTGGTAAATTTGGGCTACAAAGAAAAACTTTCTGGATAATCCTAAGTAAAAGTTTCATTTTCCCCCAATTATTTCAATGCCTCTGTGGGGGGAAACTGAAATAAAAGACCCCCAAATCTTACAGTTTTGTTTGATTTAAATGAATAATTATACCCATTTTAGTTTTGTTTCAAGCATTGCTCTTAAGGAAGTCAAGATGGAGAAGTCTCTTAGAGAGCAGTGTTCCATTTTCTTGGTGTGGCATACCATTTTCCCCAAACATAGCATTTGTTTAAAGTGTCAAAAACTCCCCTTTTTGCATAGAGTGTGTTTACTCCTTTTGATGGAAAGCACTCTAAGCATTAACAAAAGAGTCTGCATTAGCACTTCCATTTCCTCCCAATAGTGTTCACTGGCATTTTAAAGTCTGATATCCTGCCATTTCACTCAATAGGGAGTGCTTCAATATCTTTTTCTATGTTAATAATACTGAGAAATTGCATATTGTGCAGATTTCACTAAAGTCATTAAAAATAAGAAAGAGAGACAAGGAGAACTACACATAACTGTATCATATTCATCAATGTTAGTTTAGTATTCTTCTAGGACAACAGGATGTTAACAGCTTCTTTTTCCTAAAGACAAAATTTCAAGAAAATCTAAGCACTGCCATTTTCTTATTCTTATTCTAATATTTTCAATGTGTTGAGTGTATATACTACATATGTGTAAGTGTATATATGTGTATATAAATATAAAGGCAAAATATATGTTTTAATTAGTATACACACATATATGTATGTGTATATATGTATAAAACATTTATTCATATATTTTGCTTTTACATCCCAGTGTATGTCCCTTACCATTATAAGTCATCCTTTATAATATAGAATAATTTAAACAAGAAAAAATGACAGTTTATAGGACCAACCCAAAGAAAATTCTAAAATTATTTGAAATATTTCATATAGTCTTTCTCTAGAAATAAAATACATTTTATATGTTTTTCTGTAACCAAAAATTATTAACAGTTATATTTCTTTTTTTAAGACTAGATTGTCTTTCAATATCCTATTTCTTACCTTCTCAATGGATAACGTAGGGGCAAGGAGGAGGGAGAGTATTTAGAACTCAAAATTATATGTGTGTGTGTAAATGTAATTGGGAAACATTTAATAAATTAAAAAAACATATTTCAGACTAAATAGACCTACCTCACTCAAACTGTAAATACAGGGGCCACTTATGCACGCAATCTCACTACCATTTTGAGTTGTTACCTGTTCTTAATTCAGACTTTGGAAACTTCAACCTTCTTTAGGCAACCTGATGTACCCCACTTCCCATTTTTATGGTTTCAAAATATTGATGGTGTCTTCAGTGTGTAGACCAGTTGTTTTAACCCATTACATCCGAAAACTCCTGAACTTAGGTAATACATGAACCTCAGCCACCCTTTTGTAAAGTATTATAGACATACTCCATTAGCTCTTAAAGTGAGACCGCTTGATATCTTGAGGTTTACTGGCTGGATTTCTGTCTTAAAGACCACACCTTAAACCCCACTCATTCTGATTCTCATTGATTGGACAACAATATGTCCCTCCCCAATCACCATTTCATGGTTACTTTTTGGACCCCTTGACTCAAAGTGAATATGAAGAGCAATTATTTCTCTTTTGACCAGAAACAACCATCAGGGTGCCCCCCCCCCCACTCCCAGTGTGATTTTTTGAGTGACTTCTTAACTGACTTCTTAAACACTCCTTAGCACTGAATGGGAGTTCCTTCAGTCACAGTTAGGACTCTGAAAGACCTATGCTTAAAAAGGACAAGATCTCCCTGCATCCTAGGCCCTCTCAGGTTGTCCTGCTCTATATCTGGCCATTGGATATAGATGACTCTGGAGGTGAAAGTGAGCTTGCTCACTTTGCACAGCCCTAATTTGCTGTAATCCAATTCTCTTTCAAGTCATGGCATCATCTTTATGTCATGGTTCCCTTCAAGAATGAAGGACAAGCCACAGAACCACAACATATGCTAATTGTGTAGTACAGCAGATAAATCATTAGACCTGGGCTCAGAAAAATAACTTCAAATTCTGCCTCTGACACTCACGACATGACGCTGAGCAAGTCACTTAGCTTGTCTCTCTCAGTTATCTTCTATGTAACATGAGATAATAAAAGTACCTGCCCCCTAGGTTTTCTGAGAGATTAAAATGGGATAAGATTTATGAAATGCTATGCAATCTTTAAGTAAAGGCAGCAAGGTCGTATAGTGGATAGAGTGGTGGGTGTGAAGTCATAAAGATTCATCATTCTGAGATCACTATGTGACCTTGGGTAAGTCACCTTGCCCTGTTTGCCTCAGTTTCCTCATCTGTAAAATAAGCAGGAGAAGATTATGGCAAACCACTAGAGTATCTTTGCAAAGAAAACCCTTAATGAAGTAAAAAATTTTCAATAACGATGGAAAAAAATGAGTGAATAAAATCCCGAAAGTGTTATATAAATGTTATTTCATTATTATTAAAATTCCTAACCATGAAATAACTTTTGTGAAATACAAGATAGGTATGGCCAATTTTAAGTTTGTATTGGTAAAAAAAATGGATTTCTGCTCATAAATATATATGTATCTCTCTTCTGAATTATAGATATAGAACTAATAACAATAATAATAGTAATAGTAGTTATTAATAATCACTTTTATAGAATGCTTCTAGGTATACAAAGAGCCATGCATCCTATCTCATTTGATCCTACAACAGCCCTGTGTGATAGAATATATATTTTATTCCCCTTTTGCAAATGAGGAAACTGCAGCTGATAAAGAAGGGCTTTGATCAGGGTCACCAATCTAGTAATTATTTGAAGCAAGATTTGAACTCAGGTTTCTTGATTCCAAGTCCATGACCCTTAACTGTTGCGCCACCTAGTGGCTTCATATAGGTGAAGCTCTGTATTAATATGTGAGAATAATGTAGAATAAAAATAGTAGGGCGTCAACATTTCAATGCATATTAATATATTATCATAAGATTAATGTGATATTATTATTGCTATGCAAGAAAAAATGGTGGCCTTTTATAAATGAGTCTTCTATTAGTACTTTTGCTTCCTAAAATTTCTGTGAAATATTTCAGAAGTAAAATACACTATCAAGATTGTTCTCCATGGAGGTACTGTTAAAGGGCATTTTATTCATTCATAAAATGTTTAACTTAAATTTTGCTGGAAAAAATTAGATTTATCTTGACACTCTGGATTGAAAAAAGTTTTAAAGGTAATTGCTATAATACTATTTTTGGAAGAGATATTAAAAATGTAATAACAATTCATCTTACATTACATGCACAACGTTACAATAGAAGTATTTACCATATATTTTCAATTCTAGAGAAATACTTGCTCTACATTTGACTTCATAAAAATTATTTAAACATGTTTTCAACACTTAGAAGAAACTCTTTAAGATTTATAATGCTAAAGGTAATTACCAAGTTAATGCATACTAAAAATTTTTTAGATTCTTATAGAGACTACATATGGACAAAGCATATTTGAATGGATATCTTAACAATATTAGTTATATTTTACATTAGCAACTTGTACAAAATATATAGCCTATAAAAATCATGATCTTGTATTAAGCAAAATTCCATAAAGTGGTGGGAATGTAGTTGTTAGAGTCTACTGAATGAAAGATGCAAACTTAAGTGGGTGCCTACATTTTTAACTTAGCTAATGCTAATTTAGTTATAAAAATTGGATACCTTAGCAATTTGTTATGCATTTGGGATAGCTAAAATATTGCATTGTAATTTGTGGATCAGATTTGGGTCAAAGAGTTAAGGCAAAATGTTAGTGATCAATAATAAGAATTCATACTATTTTTGGAAGAGATATTAAAAATGTAATAACAATTCATCTTACATTACATACACAATGTTACATTACAAGAAAAGTTACTTCAAAAATAGTGGTATTTCCTTTCTAAACGGTCATTATACCAGACTGGTAAAAGATACACTCATGATGTTTTTTGTTCCTTTCTCATTGTCAAACCAGTTGATTGGGTTAATTGAGTTGATAAATAGCTAGGAAACAGTGGCTGTATTCCACCATTCACGAAATCAATATCTCCAGTGGCCTGTCATATGATAAAACAATCCAATAGAAAGATGTTGTGATTATTGTGACATGCAATCATAATTAAGTCTTTAACACAACTGCACAACTCTGTTAAACATTCACCCAAAACTCTCTGAATTCATCCTCTCCCTCCCCTGGCTTCTAGAAGTTGTGCCTAGCAGAGTAATTATAACTAAAAGTCAGGCTCTATCAACATGTACAGGCAGAATCCCCACACCACTCAAGAACATTTCCCTCAGCCTGCCCACACACTTCTGAGCGACTGAAGGTACCACAGTAATGGGCTTCTATATCTGAGCAATGGCCATTTTCTAAGCCCTCCACCTTATCTCTCTCTACTCTCCCCCCATATCCTACTTTGTTTTTTCTTTTCCTTTTTTTTTAAGAAACAGTCAGTAGCTCAGCAAGAAGAATCATGGATGGGTTTAAATTTACATTGCAGAATATAATATTTGTACTTACTTTTCCTCTAATTCTTCAATTTCGACGAAGTACATTACCATTGTCCTAATCACTCTGGTCAATAGCATTTTTATTTCTGAGATTTCACTGAACTAAACTCTACTCTTCAAAGTTAATGGTTATTTCCTAAAGACCAAACCTAAAGGTAGTTTTTAAGGTAGCAACTGGTTCAATAAATAGAACGCTGAGTATGAATCAAGAAAACTTGAGTTCAAATTTGCCCTCCAACACTTACTAGCTGTGTTGCCCTGGGCAAGCCACTTAACCCATGTTTTAATCACTTTCTTCCAATATGAAATGAGTATAACAGCAACTCCCATAAAAGGTTTCTGTGAAGACCAAATGATATAATAAAGTAAGTAAAATGCTTTGCACAGGGGCTAACAAATAATGTGTTATGTAAATACTTCTTCATTTCATCTACTCTATCCCTTCTTTTCTCACTACTCATCCTGTTTCATCTCTCTGTAATATTAGACACTTTAACCATACTATCTGTTATCATGCTTACTCGTTCCTCCCTGGTTTACTGAAAATGATACAGCAACCGTAAAAGCACTGATGTAACTTAGAAATGAACAACTAAAAATAGAGTTTGTTTTACTTGTTCAAATGGATTTTTCCCATTTGTTAAATAGTTTAAAATGTAACAAATTCCAATTATTTTATAAGAAAATTTGATTACTATCATAGAATATAGAAATATAATCTTTGAATTTCAGCAAAAAAATGTTTTCTATAGTTGATGGATGAGATTGAAAAATGATTAGATTATCTTGATTTAATAAGGCTAGTTGATGGTATCCTTATATTCGTGCATCATTATGATAATATCTACAAACAATTATAGCCATAGCAGCTATTACAGTGAAGAACTATAAAGCATTGAACTTAGAATCATACATTCAACTTTCTATAAGATAATTTGACATAATATTAACATTTTAAAAATAATGACACATAATCAATGTTTTGATCAGAAAATGTAAGAAATAAAATTTAGTGAGAGCAGAGATATTTAAAATTAAAAATTTTTACAAACTGTATTTCAACATTATACAATGCTCATAAATGTATATTTTGTTTGTTTTATATTATATTTAGTAATATACCTATATGATTCTGAAATAATTATGTATATAGATATATCTATACATAAATGCATATTGATAAATGATAAATGAAAGCTAAATAGTGGCTAAATGTGTTTGTGTAGAGGTCAGTGTATTAGATGAATGATGTTCAATATGATGAAGTGATCTGTAATTGCCATGAAATAATATGTCTAAGTATTTGTTTAACTGCACTAAAGCTTGTTTAGTAGCACCCAGATATTTTTGAAAGAAAGAAAAAAAGTTCTTTTAAAACCATGAATTAAACAGAAAATCGTTCTGAATTGGTAATGTGAGTGAAAATGCATTATGTGGAATTGTATTCATACATTCCTATCATTTTCAATTTAAGGAATTCTTAACTAACATAAATGTAATATACTACTATAAAAGTATTTCAAATTGTCTTGAGAAAATTATTTCCAATAGAAATATATTCAAATATCTAATAGAGTGTAGTGTTTCATTCACCAAATCACAGGTATTAGGAAGATATATTTCCCTTTGCTTCAGTGCCTTTTTATGTCATGAAGAAGGGAAAAAAATGTTTTCACTCTGGCCTCTCCTAGTTATGCTGGAAGCAGATGTTAATATTTTATATACAATTTTCCTTAACCCATAATTGGCAATAAAGACAAAATAATTTAATGTTTCAAGATTCCTCAGTGTTAACTAATTAAACCAGCAGCAGGCCTGGAGTATAGGACAATGGCAAACTTTCAGATGAATTAATTTTATGGAAGACCAGCTGAGTAATTGGACTCCAATTACAGGCTGTTTAGCTCCATCATCACCTTCATATATAATTAAATTCAATTGGTTGATACAGCTTCTATTTTTATGAGGGCACTTACCAGCTTTTTGAACCCTACTGTGACTTTGGATTCAGGCCAATCAATTATTAGTCATTTCTCTTTCAAATGGAAATTCTCTAGATTAGTCATATCTCCCATCATGCTCACATTTCCAATATCTGTCCATGCTATAGTACCATACAGCTGAGATTCTCATCAAATAGACATATTTCCTGATTTGGGGAGTTACAGAGTACTAATGATTGTGTCTTTTTATCCCGAGTGAGAAGGAGTGACTGTCTCATATCCTATAATTCTGGAACTGCGTAACTTGGTAGACAGGAAAGACTCTGTTTTGCTCTTACTGTTGTTGCTATTGCTGCTGCTATTATTGTTGTTTTAAAATAAGAATTTGTACTTCAGCCTAGAATGGGAATACAAGACTTTTGTCTCATTATTTTCACAAAATCAACTTGAAATGACTCTGTGATTCAATATATTTTGATTTATCTAAACTACTTATAGAATAATTCCTCGATTATATGGATTGTGTATCATGCTATGAAGCATATATTCCCATGTTACAGAAAACCTATTTATTAAAATATTTTCTGTAAATAAGGATATGTTGACAATATAAGCAATCCAAATGTGTCTTGAGAGTTTGATTTGTGCCTACATTTCCATTGCTCTCCATTCCCAGAAATGTACGTTTACATGAAGGATATTTTTCAGTGTCGTTACATGTCATTTAAAATTTAAACTGAACATTTCATATTAAATTTATATTGTGTGTATAATTAGGTAGCTATCTTATATATGTGAATGTATGTATGTATATATGCATATGTATGCATTCCATCATTTTCTTTTCCTTTAAAAAGCCATGTTCAAAAGAAAAATTGATGGTTTAATTTAGCCTTATTCTTTGTGAAACTGTTTAAATTATGATGATCAGTTCAAGGGCTTCACTTTATTGGCTCAAACAGAATATTAATAGTAAATAACCTACAAATAACTTCTTGTTCTAGCAGCTTTGATTGTTCTAAGAGCAATTATTTATCCCCTAATATTTCTTTTCAAAAATAGCCATGCTTATTCAACAATAAAAAAAAAAATCTGCAGACACTGAGTATTAATCTCAAATACTGTTTAACAGTTCCATATATTGGTTGTGTAAAATTAAGCAAAAAAGAACTTTGTGACTCCACATAAAAAGGAAAAGAAGAAATAATGGAAATATTTAGATATTTCAGAATATAAAAAGTAACCATATTTACTAAAACAGATAAGCAAAAGTTGGGAATAAGGACATGTTATTCAAGACAGTAGATTTGTTCTAGAAACTTCCCTCAAGTCTCTACTTCCCTTTAAATTTATACTTTTTAAAATAAATAATATTTTTTTCTCTTACACAGCTGTGAAAAATACAATTCTTCATTCAATGCCCAAATTCAGTTAAAAAAACTTACATTTAATTAATTTGGCCCCATTTTAGTAATATTTATTTCAGAAAACATTTAAGGGCACATGAACATACCAGTGAATTCAGGTTACTTGCTGTTGCTTATGTAAAGCAATCACCATGCAATTTCAATGGCTGATATATATGGCTATACTTTCACTTCCATCTCTTGCCTTCTCTAACATTCTTCAAGTCTCAGTTAAAATTCTTCTTTTGGCAAGAAGCCTTTCTTAGGTCTCATTAATATTAGTAACTTCCCTCTGAGGTTTTTCTCTATTTTTTTCCTATTTATAGTTTGACTTTTCACATGTGTTTAAATGTGGTCTATCTGATGGGCTTATAGGTCACTTGAGGACAAGGAACATCTATTTCCCATTTTTTATTCCCAGAGCTTGACAGATAATAAATACTTAATAAATGTTAGTTGATTTCACATGAATACCATATAATAGACTAATAATTACTATTGTTACATAAAATCTGTGACTGATAATATTACATCCTATGTTTTGATTATGTTGTTTAGTTTACCACAAAAATGAAGTTCATATGGATTATCTGTGTAGATTGGGTTCCAGTAAATACAGAGTTGATTTATATTAATATTAAAGGCAAAGAAATAAGAATAAAAATATTAGAAAGTTCAAAAACTTTTTCCCTAAAACATCCCATATATGAATAATCTGAAAAATATTTTGAAAATATATAATATATTCCAAAATATGTAATTTGTCTTGTGCTTTCTGAGTGTTTTCATATTCTAACCAAAATATGAATAAAATTATTAAGGATGATTTTTATGGGAGTGGGCTCTTTCTCAAGATTGAAACTTTTCTCAGTGTTGTTTTCAGAGCCAATTCAGGGACTTTTAAGTTTTCTGTGTTTCCAAGGCGGGGTGGACTTGAGAGAGGTTTAGTCACTGCTCTGTTGGTCTACACTCTGGTCCTTATTCAGGTAGGGCCCCTCATCCCTTAGGTTGGCAATTGATGTTAAAAGGTGATACTGCCCCTCAGGGCTTCCACATATTCTTGACTAACAGTTTTCCTCCCTGTAGATAAAACACCAGTGATGAAAAGTTGTGGTGGTGGTGACAGCAGCAGCAGCTTAAAGATATCTCAAGTCAGAAATGGTAAGGGGACCTTGCAACTGGTTAGAAGATTACAAGATAATGCAGTGCTATCATGAGTCACTTATACACATTAGTGTGTAGAGGCAACTCCATTGAATACACACCTCTTGGTCATAGTTGAAGGTCAGGGAGTACAGACCAAGAGAGCAGTGACTTCACCTCTTCAAAAATCACACCACCTTAGAAGCACCAAAAATTAAGCACATTATTTTTATTTATTTTATTTTTTTTGGTTTCTTTTCTCTATATTTTCTTTTAAATATGGAAATATGTTTTATGTTACTTTACACATGTAAACTATATCAAATTGCTTATCTTTTCAAGGAGAGGAGAGTGGAAGATGTAGGAAAGAATTTGGAATTCATTCTTAAGTGAACATTTTTTTTCATATACTTGGCAAATATTTAGTAAAATAAATAAAAATACATTTTAAAGTTGTCTTATTTGGTCATGCAATCGCAAAATGGGTAGGAGTTTTTCCTGGCTAGTTTTTAAGTTTATGAGAATAATTGAACATACCTTGATTATGTGGTACAGATAAAATGGTATTCAAAAATTGCCTACATGACCATGAAGTGATGTAAGGAAAACCTGTTAAGCTTTATTTACCATTGTATGCCAAGTATCTGAGATAATAATTACAGAGAAAAATCATTAAAGTCAGGTACAAAGAAGGACAAGAATCCATAAGGCCTATTAAACCTCAAAGTACTAAAGCTTAAGGAACTAAAGAAACAATTGTAAAGGTTTTTTATAAATGGTATTGTGGTCCATTTATTGAGCCCCATAAATAGAGACTGGTGATATGTTTACTCAGGCAAATAAATGATTAAATGATGATTATCTGGCTTAATTGAATGGTGTGTGTGTGTGTGTGTGTTTCTGTGAGTGTGAGTAAAATCTCTTGAGGGGTGAAAGTCTTATTTTACTTGAAAGAGTCAAACTTGAAAGTCCAACTTCCTTTTTCTTATATAAAGCAGTAGTCCTCAGCTACTGTAGGCTATTCTAAAGAGGATCAGAATTTTAATCATGCTTTTTTAGTTAATGGAAAATGAAGAAACTGCTTCTCAAACTGGTGAAGAGACTTATTTAATGCTATAGATAAAAGCCAGCTTTCTGTTTCCAGAACGGAGAGAGCTATGTCCCAAATAGCTGGGGTTTTCCCAGCGCCTGAGCTGTTAGAATGGTGCTGTCTCTACAATCCCCACAAGCTCTGGTTCACTGGTCACACACCCCAGGAACACCACACAAGACTGTGATCAAGAGGCAAGCAGGTTAAAGCAAGAGCAATTACCCTCTGAATGGTGACTTGGTCCTCCTACAGTCTGCAAGCCAGTATCTCTGGAAGCAGCCATGTCTCTGCATCTTCTCACCCTGGGGCAGGGGCCGGACCATGCTCTTCCATCACCCCCCCCCACACACACCCCACACCATGCCAACAGAGTTCTGCACTGAAATTTTACTTTGTTTTTGGTGTTTATGGGTTGAGAAGTCTGGAAACCACCACAGCTACTAATGATTCACTCTCCTGAAGTCTGCTTGGGCCCACTGTTCAGGGAAACCCTGGGGCTGGAACGATGAAGCTCATGTGAGACTAAGTGTGGCTCTCAGCTCAGTGTGATAGAACCTTCCAGTCCTCCTGCCAGGCTTCCTTCAGCAGGAGATTTGTTTCTTTATGTCATTTTGTGGATTTTGTAGCTCTAAAGTATTTTAGAATCATTTTTTGCATGTATTGCAAGTGATTGGAATGGGAGTCCATCCCAATTTTGTGCTTCTACTCTTCCATCACGTATCGCCCCCCCCCCCCAGTTTGCACTATAATTGCCTCTAAATAATTTGAATTATATTTTTTCCTTGCTGCAAGACAGATGGTCAAGGCTAGAATGTTCATTGTAGAATATATTCATTCTTTATCAGGTCTTTTATTACCACGCCTTCAAGTGCCTTTTCATCAACTTCCTTCAGTGTCTGGGAACCTCTTGCCATGGAATATACTTTCCATCCCCTTGTCTCATTGGTGAGTTCCTCACAGTACTTCCATCTTGGGGACAGTTTTGGGTTGGTCATTCTTCACTCCCCAGACTCCCTCTGCTTTTCACATTTCTTTTGTATGGTGTAATGGCAAGCAAGATCGGATTTTTTTGCTGTTTTTCTGTGTGTTTTATTCAGTTCCCCAGCCTCAGTCTTACATGCTTCTGTGCTGAGCCAGGTAGAAGCATGTAAGTGTACTCTCACCAATCAGGTATGTACCTGTGGGCTCTAGCCAATTGGATGCTGAGTAGAACTGTATATAAAGAGAGCCAGAGTTGAGAAAGCATGCATTAAAGGAGCCAGTGCAGAAAGAGTGGCACAGTACTCTGAGAGAAGTAGCTTGAGTGGGCAGAGAGAGAAGACCTCTGAGAGCTGGAAGAAGACCTCGGAGAGGGAAGAGAAGACCTCTGAGAGTGAAGAGGAGAACTTTAATGGTGGACACTTGCTGCAGGAGTTTCTGAGTCGTAAAAGAAAATAATAGAGTTTTAGGGCAGACACCTGCCCAAGGGAAGGAGGCTTAGCTTAAGCCTCTTTTAAGATCTGTTAGAGTGAACTGAGCTGTTCACAGAGCCTCTGGAATTTGGAGGTGACTTGAGATGGTAGGGTCGGTAGTATGTGTTGTTGCCCTGTTAGCATTGTTTTCCCAGAGGCAGAAGCTGCAGGCAGGAGGCCCTAGAGTCAGCTGTGGAACAGGAGCTTGGGTTCGAGCATTCCCTGTGAGATGAGACCTGGAGCAAGCGTGGAGAGTTTCCTATGTGGCAATCCAGGAAGAGTTGGGAGCCATGACTGACATTACAATGTATTTTCTCATTTGAAAGTAAGCTTTTTGAGATCAAAACAGTCTTTCCTTTTCCTTATAGCTACATATTCAATCTTAGTACAGTGACCAGCACATAGTAATCACCTAATAAATTCACAATTCTTTCACTTCACTTTGTCTTTTGCAATAGACAGTGAAATATTTTGATTTAATTTAGAGGTTTTTGGTCTGCATTACTTAAAAGGCATAAATAATAATAAAATATCTTGAATTTGAATTTTAAAAGTACGTTCTTGTGCTCATATTCTCAATGACAAAAATACAGGGGAAAAAAATAATGAAAGCAATACTCATGTAGGTGTATTTAACAACTCCTAGGAAAAAGAAATAAAAAAATAAAATTTAAGTTTAATGAACTACTTCCTTCCTGTCCACTGTGAAGACCTTCTCCTTCAAGTTTAAACTGTCACATTATTTAAAAGTAATAATAAAAAATAATATGCTCAGATTCCATGATTAGATTTTAGCTGAATTTCCTTAGGGGGAAGAAAACATTGATGAAAGAGTCTCCTTTTAGACAACTTGGATGAACTACAACCAAGTTAAGACAAAACTGAGATCAATCATTTTGCATTATTTAAAGGAAGAAAGGCAGACAATTAATGTATTAAACACAGATACATTTGACTACCATAAATGCAATTTCCTGGCACTTCTAAAAAGCACTAGTCTTGTGGTATGAGTTGGGAGGGAGGTGGTGTTACCAAGACACAAGAAGAAGCTGACTCCCCCTCTCCCTTGGGAACTGAATAGCTTCCAGGTATAATCTAAATATGCATAGTGGGCTACAGGATTTTATGCTCTTCAGTTGTTCTGAAGACAGTTTAACTGAGATATTTAGTATCCCACTCCAAAAAAACATTATTCTTTGCATACAGTACAACAAAGGTCTCTGTGTGTCTATGGTATGAGCTTAACAAAGTGCATTGAGGGAGCTAGCTTCCTGGGCAGAAAAACACATCAATAACACAGTGGGAAGTGGCACCAACAGAAGGTGAACACGGGTCAGTCAGAGAAAGCTTGGTAGGTGGCAGGGTACAGATCTCTAGATACAATAAAGAGAATTACATCAGAGAGATTCGTTTTTCTTTTTAGCCAGAATTCTCAGTTATTAACCACAGCATAACATCATACAGGAGTCAAAAAAAGGAGATGCTCAGCCAGTTTTCAGCTGCCTCGCAGATGGCATCTAGATGGCAACTTCAATGCTGCTGTGAGAATGGCTGTGGCAATTGTGTCATGCAAACCATTCAGCTTAGTGGGAAAATGGGATGCAGAAACAGTCTGGTTTAAGTAAATATTATTCAGCCATTCAAGCTGCTATGCCTACCCAATTCCCTGTCACTATACATTACATACATGTGAACCAGGCAAGAGAATTTAAAATTCTTATTATAATTTTTCTGTCAAGAGTTGGTGAAAAATAATAATAAATAGCCATCATATGTATATCAAGTCCTATTTTACAGCAGAACAGGAAACCATTTGTTTTTATTTCAACAATATCTTGCAAGGTTTTATTAGTCTTTCCCCTTTTATTTTTGGATGGAATTAAACTAGTCTCTATTACTTTTATTGGTTTACAACAAAAAACAAGTAAAAGGTACATTGTTTACAAAGAGAATGCAATATGATGGATGAAGTAGCAAATAAGTTAATGGTGAATGTTTACCATAAAGTTTAGCATAGAGGTGGTAGCATATCAGAGAAATTACCTCTTTACTTTTCTTTATGTTTATTAGGAAAGCAAACATATCATTTTTATTCACAGTTGTGCAGTAATAAATAAGAATTGTGTAGTGATTTTAAACAATGCCACCAGAATATTACATTAAAATCATTTATAACATAGCCTTGAGGACACAGAAGCCATATCTGTCTATTAAAGCATGTTACATTTTAAATTATCATTTAAGGAATATTGAATATTGTTTTGTTTTAAGTATAGAATCACAATAAAATAGATTTGAACTTTTATTGACCTTTTATTTACTTATCCTATTACCATATCAGATAATAAATTTACTTACAGCTAAGAAAGGGTTTTTAAGCAATGATTTTCTTTTAATTAAAAAAATCCATGCTTAAATACTATTTCTTTTGTTTTTCCAATTACTTAACTAGGAACAGATTTTCACAAAGCTAGAAAAATATTTTTAAATGAAAGATTTCAATGTAGCAAAATATTTAACTTACCTTTTAAAAATTCATGATTTTTCTCATATTTTAAAAATCATAAGTCTAAGTGTGCTCTTCATAAGGAGACAGAAAAAATAAATACTCCAAAAGACAGGAACATTTTGCTGGTTGGCTTTGCTTAATTGTACTGTTTTGTTTCAAAGGAGATTTCAGTGGTCTAGGCAGTACATCTCAAAGTGTAAACAATGAAATATAAATAAAATTTTAATGTATTTGTATATATGTACATATGTGCATACATATATATTTAAGCTATTATACTATTATAGATTTTTGTAGTTATGTTTCCCCTAAACACAAGGTTTGCCCTAGGGAGAAAATAGCAGGTTTCAATTGAAAAATTGTGGAATTTAGAATCACATTGTGACCCTGAGTCCTGGCCTCAAATCTTGGCTCTACAAGGCTGTTACTTTGAGCAAATCAAGTGAGTTATCTCTGCTTCAGTTCCCTTATGTTTAAAATGGCAGAATTGGGCTAAATAATTTTAAAGATCTTTTCCAGGTCTAAGTCTATGATCCAATGATGCTAGAATTGAAATTCGTGTTCCACTTAGCTGATTTTGCTTTATTTACCTGACTAGTAGGTATTTAAAAAGCAATGAGTTACATCAACTTCCAAGGCAATGCTAAATTCTCATTTCAGTTGTCTGTCATTTAAATACAGAATGCATCAATACAATTGCTAAATTCAATTCATACAATATGGATTCTACACCTCTGAAACATGGTGGTATTTTTCGAATAATGTCATCATCATTTAAAATAATTATTTGCCCAGTGCTTCATGTTGGACTCCATAATCACATCAGTAAGGGAAAAGCTTGACTAAACAGATGAACCTTGAGTGCTTCCCTGAAGACCAAGAAGCTTGGAACTTTGTATTAATGGAGAGGAAATGAGTTCCAGAGATGTGGCCCCTCCAGGGAAAATGCCAGAAGTTCAAATCTGAAGACCACCAGCAGGAGTGCCCTATTGATCTCTCCTCTCCTGAGGGTGAATACAAAGGAGAGAAGTGATTTCTAAAGTAACTGGGGGACTAAACTACTTTAGACATGAAAATCAATATCCTTAAACTGCAAAGGCAAGTGAGTAAGTAGTCAATCTGGAGGGTCTAGGTGCAGTCAATATCTCTTAGCAGAAGTACAGCTATTTTTATTAAAGTTTGAATTTTCAAATGTATTAATAAAATGAAAATCTGTAATTTTGTTTCAATTTCAAGAGAGTACATGTAAGAAAAAAATTAGGAAGCAGAAATTTAGAATATAGAAGATGATTCAAGACAAATATTCAATTAAATTAAAAGTTGTGGAACAATTTCTAGAGCAATTCAAAAATTCACCAAATGTTCTTTCAAGAATCTATTCTGTGCAAAGCATTAAGCTATACAACTGGGATATGTGACAAGAAGGAAAGAGTCCCTGATTTTCAGGAGTTTATGAATGTGGGAGCAGAAGTAGGAAAGATTTGCATGTGTACACAGACAAATAAAATCATTTCAACATATAGGACACTAATAGCCAGGGATTTTAGGAAAATCTTTTTGGAGTTCATAACACCTGATGTATGCTTTGAATGAAGTAAATGATATTTGAATAAGAGGTGGCTAAAATTATTTGGCTATAATTTTTTATAAAGTACTGAAAGTATAGTAAGAAGTTTGTGTATTACAATGAAAAGAACTCTACATCTGGCAGGCAGAGGACACTGTCTGCCTAAGTATTTTGGAAAAATCACAACCTTCTTCCCTCTATTTTCTCATTTATAAAATGAAGAGTACATGGTTACAAAGTTTCCTTCTAACCACAGATCTATGATCTTAATGATTTAATAATTAAAATAATTGAATTCATCTATTTTCATATATTATTGTATCATTTCATCATGCCCCTGCATTAAATGGCCTGCTATTATTGTGAAAGATGTAGTAGACCACTATCAACCAACTGTCCTGATGAGCAGTCTTAGTACATTACAAACTACTTAGTGACTGGGATATCACACACACACATGCACACACACACACACACAAATCCATATATGACTCTATTGCTTTTGTGATTTAAAAACAAAATTCTTGTGGTGGCTAGGTTTTGCAGTGAATATCATACAAGCCCTGAAGTGAGGAGGACCTGAGTTCAAATGCAGCCTTAACACAAAAACTAGCCTTGTGACTTTGGGCAAATCACTTAACCCCTATTGCGCTACCTTCCACCCCCCTCCAAAAAGAAGCAAAAAAAAAATTCATTGCAAACTTGATTGATTTAAACTAACCTAGCTTTATTTCTGTTAACTAGAGGTCCATGAGAACCTTCTCAGTGACAGCTCCCATCCTTACCAATCACACACCGAAGAAGCAATCTTACCACACAAGATGCCAATTGAGCAAGAGGTGTAATGGAATATACTACTTTAACTCTCCTAAACATGGAGTCAATCAATTAATTATGACATTTTTGTAGTTTGCGTAGCATCTATTCGTTATTAAGTTGTCTCCAAAAAGAACATTAATATGACATTTTAACTAGATGTAATATTGCATAATGCTTTGATATTACCTAGATTATTTTAAGATCCATTATGAGATTTAAAAAAACAAAGGTATTATCTCAATTAAAAGCAAAACTTATGTCATTAAGAGATGTTGAAACTCTTCTGAAGTCTTTATGTAGAATCCCAGAGTTGGAAGGATTTAGAAGAGAAACACACACAAAAAAAGTGATAGGTTCTCTTTGACAAGGTAAGTCTACAGAAGTCACAGGAGGCTTTGACTGGTAAAGGACTTTTGGTTGGTTCCCTTTCTCTGGGAAGGTTCTGTTTGAGTTTCAGTTTACCAATTAGGCTGAGTCCAGCTAGAAATATGGGATCTTCAAATGATAACCTTTCTCCCTCAAACTCATGACCTTGTGAAAGAAAGATGACATCCATGGTAAGTCAGGTAAGGATAGAATATAATAACCTTATAATGGAGTCAGAATGTATAATGCTATGATAGTGGCATGTACTGGACATCAGAATACTTGGATTTGAATATTTATTAGACAAGTGTGTATGTGTGTGTTTGTGTGTGATTTTAGGCCAATTATTTTACCTTCTGGGTCTTAATCATTGTTCAAATGAAAAATGAGTTATTTGCACCAGACTCTAAGATCCCTAGTAACTTTAAATTCTGCAACATCCTTTTCTATTTCTGCTTCAAGCCAACCGTATGACCTTGGTATAAGTCAATTCATGTTTCTAGGTCTTAGCTCTATAATCTATAAAGTTCTGGATTGGAGTAGATGTACAAGAAACTTCCAACAACCTCAAAAATTATACAGCTCCAAAAAATCAGACATAGACCTATGTTATACTAAATTTCACACTGTATAGTCATTCTCCATCAGGAGTTTATATATCATATTTGAATTTATAAACATGATATACCATATCCAAATAAGATGTTAAAAATAAAGTCTTGACATTCTTCAAATCCCCTACTGAGAAAGAAGAGCGGGAGGTAACATTTTGATTTGTGTATAGTCAATGAATACTAGACAAATTATTCGGGCTCATCAGGTTACAAAGTGACAGTGAGAAGAAACAGATATTCCTTTCTACTATTCTGGATTGGATTCACAAATACATGTACCTCTTCTCTTTTCTCAATTACACTGTAAAACATTGTTATATTTGGCTTTGCTCACAAAGGGAAGGATTAAACCAGATGGACTGAAAAACCTAAAAGGTCTTACTGATATGAATTGCAGTGACTTTTTAACATTTGGGTGCTCAGAGAATATTGAGCTGAAGTCTGGATAATTTTTCATTTTTGGTTCTCTGCTGTAAAATGCAGTGGAAACTCACTGTGCAGGAGGAAACTCCTGGAACAGCAGGGAGAACTCTTTTCTACACATAACACAGATCAGAAAGAAAAGAGCACATGTTAGGGGTTGGAAACTTGAGAAAATAAGTAAGGTCTGGATTTATCTTTGCCAGAAGGTTTAAAAGGCATAAAATGTCAGCAGAGAGCCCTTCTACCATTACCTCCCCACTTCAGTTAGCTAAACAATAGGAAAGTTGGCACACCATAATTTTAAAAAGTCACTTTGACAATGACTTTGACAGATTTTATATAACTTTAATAATTATTTATCTCAAGATGTTACTAGCACAGACATCTTAAAAAAATATATAACTTATAGGGAGTAGCACTACCTTGGGCCACCAAAAAAGAGCAGCCATTCTTTCACTCCTTGTTCTAATGCAGACAATGTTTGTGAATTAGTTTTATATAAACAGCCTTTCAGAAACAATGATCATCTTTTGGAATATAAATTGTAATAGCATAAAAGGTAAATGTTGGCTATTGTTGGTGATAAAATAGCTTGGAGGAAATGAAACCATTCCTAGAGGTAACTGATACATTTTCTCAAGCATTTTGGCTACTATGAACTATATGGAGTTACTTGTTCATTATCTTTAAGGAAGCAGAAATATATTTAATTTTTTTTTTAAGCAATCAGGTTTAAGTAACTTGCTCAAGGTTCCACGGCCAGTTATTTCTGGGTGTGGTGCTGAGTGTCTGAGCCCAGGATTCGATCTCCAGGTCGTCCCAACACTGGAGCCAGTGCTCTTACTCGCTGAGCCACCTGGCCGCCCCTAAGCAATTGGGGTTAAGTAACTTGCTCAAGGTTACACGGCCAGGTGTTTCTGGGTGGGTGCTAAGTTTCCGAGCCCGGGATTCAATCTCCAGGTCTTCTCAACACTGGAGCCGGTGCTCTTACTTGCTGTGCTATCTGGCCGCCCCTATATTTAAATTGTTTAAACAAAACTTACGCTCATTAATAACTATTGTAGCAGATGGAAAGAAAAGATATTGAAATCAACTGTTATGTTATATCTTTGGTGGAAAAACATTCTGTAGCTTTCAATTCAGACTCCCATCTTTCCATATCCCTTCAAAAATTTATGCAACAAAATTAAAATAACATTTAGAAACTGGTATCATTTTAAAAGTCAAGGATATTCAAGTATATCTAAATATTTTATTGACAGTTCACATCAGCTATTTTTCCTCTGATTTATGAAAAAAATGATTTTTACTGATTCATAATGGTATTGTACTGTGGAAGCACATGAAAAAATAAAACACATTATAGAGGAAAATACCCATGAAATAAATAAATCTGATTTTATTTATTGTTTGCAATTATCAAATACACGAAAAGTTAATATTTAATAGTGCCTTAAGGTTTACAAAGGGTTACATTTTATTCATAGTGAAACAAGTATGGCACAGCTAATGGAATGCTAGACTCAGCGTCAAGAATTCTTGGGTTCAAAACCTAACTCTAAATTCTCTTGGGTGCATGAATATGACGAGTGATAACTTCTCAGTATCCTTTATCTATAATATTAGAAATTCAAAATCAAAGGTATACATGAGTTAGTGGAGAACATTTCCTCACTGGAGTTTCCTACAGCAAAGAAATCCCAGGTCCTAAAGACCATACCATCTTTAATGAAGCATTAACTTTTATGATTGACATAGAAGGATCTAATTGCAGTTCATATGTATATAGAACTTAAAGGTTTATAAATAAATGAAGTTATAGATTACTTATGTACATATACACACGTGTGTCTATAGTCATATGTGCACATGCAAATATATGGATACACAGAAGTGCAGGAACATACGTGGATGCATATGAATGTGTGTATAACATACATATGTGTACAAGACATACATACATATGTGATTGTGGGTATATATGTATGCATGCATACACATATATACATATTGTGCATTCAAATGAATATATACTCACATGTGTGTTTGTATTTATATTACCTATGTGTGTATGCACATGTGTGTATATATATTGAACATTCATATGCATGGGTGAATAGTATGCATATGCATGTGAATATGTATGAGAATGTGTACATACACACCTGTTTGAATTGCACATTCATTGTTTGCTATATTCATACATGCACACATACATACATATTGTTCAAATTGTGCAAATCCATGTATGTGTATGAACTTAGGTCTCTGTATGCCTACGTATACTTGTTTGTGTGTGTGTGCATGTTTATACACACATGCATGTATGTACACACATATATCTTGATACAATATATGGTTTTTAAAAGTGAGGATTATTTCATTTTTTGTCTTTATATTTCAACCATAAAATTGGTATTTAGTAAATGTTTATATTTAGATTACTTGATTTTCTCATTTAACCTTCAAAATATTTTTTATTTAGGAATTTCATTTTTCCATTTTATAGTTTAGATAAGTGAGTCTCAGGGGGGTTACATGACTTTCTCAGGGTGCCACAGTTAGCAAGTGTGTAGCAATAATTTCAGGCCTTTAATTAATCTGGAGTAATCCTCTCTATATCCTACAGCTTACTAATAACCTTCCTAAAATGTGGCTCCTGAACCAAATACAGTATTCCAGAGACTAATTAGAATGGAGTACAGCAAAACTATTGTTTTGAAACCTCTGGAGGCATATGTATGAACTTGTGCCTTCAGGACTCTAGACCAGCCCTTCTATCTACTCTGCTATGCTGCCTCTGAAATATATCATATATTGACTAATTGTGTTTGTTCGCAGTTTGCTGAAACTCTGCCTTATATCACATTGTT
Organism: Petaurus breviceps papuanus; assembly: GCF_028583685.1. NCBI lineage: Eukaryota > Metazoa > Chordata > Mammalia > Diprotodontia > Petauridae > Petaurus > Petaurus breviceps. The sequence continues at coordinate 24,253,234 of NW_027185863.1, read as the reverse complement.
TACTTAGAATTGAGCTTGTATTTCAATAGAACTGCTACATCTCAGTCCACCCCCTCTAGTAACTACTATTTTCCAGACCTTTCAAAGCTTTTACTTATGAGGTTTTTTTTTTTAATTTGAACCCCAAAGTAAGATTTTGCATTTGTTGCCAATAAATTCATCTTCATATGTCCATCGCAATTCTCTAGACTGTTTTCTGGGTAGTATTTGAATCCTAATTCTTTCATGAATGATAGATACATATATACATACATATAGATATATACATATATAGATATAGATATCCCCCAAGAATCTTAAAACCAATCAACAAGTATTTTTTAATTGTCTTCCATATGCAAATACTCTATAAGATGTAGAGGACATTAGTACTCAAGGGACTTATTCAAGTGCTATGTTGCATCTGTAATTTCTGGACAGTTTTCTATAACTAGGCCTTTCATCAACATAGGTTCCATCAAAATACAACTCACTTGTCCTAACCACAGTTATAACCTTCCTATCTCATGAATTGTTCTTCTAATCTTGTCCAATACACTAATATTATCTAATATGTCATAATTCCAAGTAAGTTAGTTTCATTTTCCTTTTTGTCTTCTGATGGTCATGAATTAAACCAAAGAAACAAAACTAGTGATGGAAAAACATATAACAATGCTAACTTATAGAGCAATGTAAGGATTGAAAAAATAAAATTAAGGAGTATATTTGGAGGCTATATGTTCATATATTTGTCTGTACCAACCTTATCAATCAAAACTTCATGTTAAGCTACACAATGAATTAATCAGTGTTATATCTGGAAGAAGGCCTAATATCTTCTAAGTTCCATTGTAAAGACTATAGCCTCCCTGTTTATCTTCTACCTTGAATAAAGAAATTTTATTTTCTCAATTTCATTGAGAAATTTCATTCTCCAACCACTGAAGTCAGGAAAGATGACAAAATACTGATTTGTCTGATTACATTTTTTTTAGATTCATGACTAAAAGGTTTCAAATATTTTGCCTTTAACTACTAAAAAAAGAATAAAACTAGATAAATGGGTCCTCAGTAAGGTCTGAGGATCAAGAGAAGCATTCTGAGCATGAAAATATTTGTATTGCTTCTTCCTTTTCCAACATAATGTATTTATTTTCCAAATTCAATATTCTTTTCTCTTATATACAGGTAAGGAATTAGTGTTGTTCAGGAACAAAGACAAGTTTTAGTATAGTTTTGTTTTTCTTTAAATTGATTTGGCAATTTTTTGTCTAACAAAATCTCCAAAATAGTCCATTCAGTAAAGTTTCACCATAATGTGGTGAGTGCTTGTTAAACTACCTCAAATTCTACTAACCTAACATGAAGGTGACCTGAGTTCTCAATTGATTTCCAATTTTGGTATATCTTCTCCATATGGAAAATCTAGCAATATATCTGCTGTACAGGGCAAAACTTAAGAAATTTTAAAGGAGTTTATCTTCAGTTTATCATAGGATGATGTATTTGGGTATCAAATCAATTCCTAGTACTATGTATTAAGTCCCTGTGGAATTTAAATTAATTAGTGGAGTAAAAAGTTAATGAGAGAACCATGGACATTTGAAATATTAAGATATAATTACTTTTAACTTAGGAAAATATTCGTAATCTGTTGAACAGAAGAGTTGCCATAGAATTTTATCTGAGAAAAAAGTCTTCTTGAGCCACCAATTTTAGTATTGGGACCTTAATGCCCACAAATCTTTGTACAATGATATTAAGCAAGAAAAGGAAATGTAAGGTTATGTGTAGAAAGAGGAATCATCTTTTACACAGTCATAAATATCTTGAGTGACTGGGATAGGATTTATTTTTCCAATCTAAGTGTTTGTTTCTGGCAGAACATTTGTTTTAACATCTCTATTTATTTTCATTATTGTAATTTATATTATCCTAGACTGTGACAAATGACTCTTCTCTATCCCAGTGACAGGTACTTTGCAGTCTCCATATTCTCCTTGCTTATCACTTGCTAAACTTGAATATACTTGGCTCCTTTCATCTGTCTACTAAACCATAAATTTTTCCTGTGCTTAATGATTTTGATGTGTTCTTTGTATTACTTGAGTACATTATAGCTACATTTTTCTTCACATGGAGTATCCATGATGTTAGACATGTGCACTTGAGCTGTAGCCCTAGATTTATTTTAAGAAGGGTTATCATCTCATTGCTTGATAGAGGTAGTTTTTTTAATGTTGAAGTTTTTTTTTTTTGTATTTTGCATTAGCGTCAAGAAATAGGTGTTTTAATCATAAGCCAACCTGAAAGTAAAAACTGTCAAATTTATACAGAAATCTTTTTTATTTATTGTTGTTGTTGGTAGGAGTTGATGAGAAAAGGAAGTTACATTATAATGAAATAGCTATTAAGAGAATGGTGTCTATGCATAAAATAAATTGCTAAGAGTAGAAAATATATAGATCTAATATTTTAAAGAACTTTATTTAAATAAATATTTCTTAATTACATTAAAATCTTTATTATCATCATCATCACTATCATTATTACTATTATTATTATTATTATTATTATTATTATTATTATTTTGCTTTTTGGAAGGGGGAAGGCAGTGCAATTGGGGTCAAATGACTTGCCCAAAGTCACATGGCTAGTAAATGTTAAGTGTCTGAGGCCAGATTTGAACTCAGGTCCTCCTAATTCCATGGCCAGTGCACCATTCACTGTGCCACCTAGCCTCCCCATGTTAAAAAAGCTTTAACATTATGTCATAAAATTCTGAATTTCAAATTCTCTCTCTGTCTTGAAATCCTCCCCCACTCCGTGAATGAGCAAGCAATATGATACCAATTTTATATGTAAACCTCTATGAAACATAAAAAGAAAACATGCACATACAAAAGCAAGAAAAATAAAGTGAAATAGTATGCTTCAATATGTAAGATTTCATCAAATCTCTTTCCGTAGGTAGTTATTGTTTTAATCATGCATCATTTGTAATTATCCTGTATCATGGTCTTTATAAGATTAGCTAAGTGTTTTTCACAGTTTGTCATCATTACAATATTGCTGTTACTGTGTACAATGATATTCTGATTCTGCACACTTCATTTCATGTCAGTTCATATGAGTCAGCCCATTTTTTAAGAAACCATACTGTTAATCATTTCTTATAGCAAATATATACCAAAAATTATTTAACAATTCCTCAGTTTATGAGCATCTCCTATATGTCCAATTCTTTGCCATCACAAAGAGATGCTACTCTCTCTTTCACACACACACACACACACACACGGACACATACACATAGACCCTTTTTCCTTTCCTTTAATCTCTTTGGAATACAGACTTAGTGATAATATTTCTGGATCAAAGGATATAAGCAGTTTTACAACATATTGGGCATAGTTCAAAATTGTTCTCCAGAATGATTGGACAATTCATAACTCCACCAACAATGCATTAGTTGCCCCAATTTCAACATCCATTGCAACATTTGTTATGGTCATTTACTATCGTGTATTATGTACATAATATGTTTCATTGATCCATCACTCTATTTCTTAGTACCAAATTGTTTTCATGATTCCCACTTTATAATATAATTTGAAACATGATACTGCATCCTTATTATACATGACCTTTCATTATTCATTATTCCTGGTGAATTCTGTTATTATTTTTTTGGTTTAAAAACAATTATTTGGCAGTTTGGATGTACATCACTGAATAAGAAAATTACCTTGGACAGAATTTTCATTTTTAAAAAAATTTATTGACTTCTCCTATCTATAAACTACTAGTAATCCTTAAATTGTTTAGATGTGCCTATATTTGAAAAGTGGTTTTAATGGTGTTTCTATAGTCTCTTCGTTGGTCTTGGCTTTAGGGATTTTTTTTGTAATACTATTTTCAGAGGTACTATCTTGTTTTTGGAGATTTTTGGTGTTTTCAAGCTGGTATGATACAAGAAGAGGTTCTCCCAGTCTGGGTTCCATGGCAAGTGAAGGATGAAATGAATGAAGAAAACAAAGACTGAGCTTCTTGATTGATTAACCAAGTTGGCAAGCTAGTAGCTCAACAAATTGAGACCAGACAACCTTCTTTAGCCTAGGGATGGACTCTGAATACATAGAAAACAAACTTTATACATTCCAAAACAACTAATCAAGTAAGACCAATTAATTAAAAGGAAATAATGCTACTTTAGATAATCAGAATTCTAATTAAATGAAAGATTAAGGACTTTCCAAATTGGAATAGAAAGAATGAATAAGTTCAATTCCCTGAATTCTTACAAAAGGGGTGTTCCATTCCCTAAAATTATCTGTAAACAATTTAAGAAATATTGGAACAATAAATAATTGGATCTGTTTTCAGATAAGACCAAGTGTGTTGCTTGAAATGTATAATTATATGAAAACTCTTTGAATCAAACTTTAGGTCTGACTGAATTTTTGGTCATCATAACCTACCTCCTTGGTTAGGTGTCTCTAAGAAGCAGTTAGAAATGGCCTAGCTTTCCAGCTATGCAGGGTTAGGATAAAACAATGCAAAAAGGTTTTCTCTTAATTTTCAAAAATGCATCAAGTTTTTTTCACAAGACAGAAATTCAACTAGACCCATAACTGAATAGAAACTAACTCAAGAATTGAATCACAAGGTGGAGTCAGTGTGTTTTGCTCAATTCCCATAATTAATCACTTGTCCTAATATTTTCAATTTCCTCAGTTCTAGCACTTACCAAAAATGTCAAATTCAAGTGACATTAATTCTCAGTGACCCTACTACCTTTTAATTGGAATTGATACTGCTGCTTAGATGACTTTCTCCCTTGGAATCCAAAGTGATACTGTTCCTCAGGGCTCCTGATCCCCTGAGACCAAAAGAGCTCCCCTCAGCACTTTAACTGTGACCTGGAAGTGAGTATCAACAATTGAGTTGCCAAGCAAGATCTGATCCTGCACACAGTGCTACCACAAGGGTTTCCTGTAATCTCTTTTTAAACAATTACTCAATTCCCTTGCCATCTCTGGTTGGAGCAATCTCAAAGCTGCTACTATCCACATCAAGCCCCACCACTGGTCTTACATCCCCTTGAGCTATAAGTCAGCCTCCACCTCGTATCACAGATTTCCCTTTTGAACTCCTAAGTTGTCCTGTGCAAGAAGAATGTGCCACTCTAAACTTTACTTGGTCATACTACTCCAGAATTCAAACTGAGGCATCATTTTGAAGATGTTTGCATAGTGAGGCGGAATATTGGGAGTATTCATTTGTAGTACTTCTTCTATTCTGTGATCTTGGCTCCACACTATAAAGGCCTAATATTAGTAATAACATTATATTCTTTCAAACTGAACAATATTTTAATCTAATTTCTTAAAATATTTTATTTGAGCATTATCTATATGATAAATTATGTAAAAATAATTCCAAAAATTAAAAAAATCCTTTTTATATTAGAAAGTCTTTGACATAAATAATTGACATAAATTATGTAGAATACATATTTTGCTTGATTTTAACATGTTCTGCTTCCTTGAATACTTAGAGAATGTTGATATTGTCATATATATATATTTGACTTAGAAGCAGAATTCATTATGTCAATGGAACATAAAAATTAAAATGTCTGTCAGGAGCAAAGTGTCATAATGAAGAAAATTATGTATGAATTTCTGAATAAAATATTAATTTTTTTGTTTAAACCTTTTTAAAATAGCACTTTCTGTATTTCAGTTTACAGTCTGACATGATGCTATGATACATTTTAAAATTTTATTATTTAAGATTTTTTTAGTTTACATCATTCATTTCCATAAGATTTTGAGTTACAAATTTTCTCCCCATTTTCCCCTACCAAACACCCCAAAACAGCGATCCCACTGAATATCCCCTGACCCAATCTTGTCTCTCCTATATCTTCCCCCATCTCCCGTCCAACATTCCAGTAGGGCATGGTGGATCTCTATGCCCCAGTGCCTGTATATTTTATTTCCCAGTTACAATGATAATAATTACGATGATGATGATGGTAACATATTGTTTAAACATTTAATTTTAAAACTTTGAATTCCAGATTCCTTCCTTACCTTCCTTGTCACCCATTCTTACTGGGAAGACAAGCAATTCATCATAGGCGGTACATGTGTAGCCATGCAAAAAATTTCCATAGTGGATATATTGTGAAAAACTGACTATATTTCTCTCCATCTCATACCACCCCCCACTTGATCTATTTTCTACTTGGATGCTCTCCCTTTTCAAAAGTGGGTGCTTCCTTGGGGTGGCCAGGTAGCACACTAAGAGCACCAGCCCCAGAGTCAGGATGAGCTGGGATTGAATCTGGGCTCAGATACTTAGTACCACACCCAGAAATAACTGCCCATGTAATCTTGAGCAAGTTACTTAACCCCAATTGATTAAGAAAAAAAAAAAGTGGGTGCTTCCAACTTTCCTCTCCCCAGCCTTCCCTTCCTTCAATAATACCCCTTTTATCCCATTCCCCCCTACTCTACTGAAGGTTGAGATACCCTATTTAGTGTGTATGTGATTCCCTCCCTAAACCAAATTCATTGAAAGTATTGTAGACTAATTCCCTGTTCTTGCCCTCCATTGTAACACTTTTCCTTTGCCTCTTCTATATGGGAAAATTTACCCCATTTTATCTCTCCCCATCTCCTCTCATTATATTCCTCTCTTAACTCTTAATTTCACCTTTTAATTATCATCCCTTCCTATTCAACTTGTCCTATACCTCTGTCCATGTAAACCTATACACATACATACACACTCGTAAATATGCATTCATACACCCATATACCCTCCTTTATAGACACACACACTCAAACACACACACACACATATATATATATATATATATATATATATATATACATTTCTATTCCCTTCAACTATTCTCATACTGAGAAAAGTTTCATAAGTTATAATTATCATTTTCCATGTATTAATGTAAATAGTTCAACTTTGATAACTTCCCTTTGATTTCTTTTCCCAGTTTACCTTCTCATGCTCCCTTGCTTCTTGTAATTGACTGTCAAATTTTCTATTCTACTCTCATTTTTTCTTCAAGAATGCTTGAAAGTTCTCCATTCCATTGGATAATCATATTTTCTCCTGAAACATCATACTCACTTTTGCTGGCTAGGTGATTCTTGTTTTTAATCCCAGTTCCCTTGCCCTCTGAAATATCGTATTACAAGACCCTCAATCCCTCAGTGTAGAAATGGATAATCCCTGTGTTATCCTAATTGTGTTGCCACAATATTCAAATTGTTTCTTCCTGGCAGCTTGTAAAATTTTCTCCTTCAACTGGAAATTCCAGAACCTAGCTATAATATTCCTAAGAGTTTTCTTTTTGGGATCTTTTTTTAGTAGGTTATAGATGGATTCTTTCAACCCTATTTTGCCCTCTTTTTCTAAAGCATCATGGAATTTTCCTTGAGAATTTCTTGGAGGATGATTTCTGGGTTATATTTTTTTTAATCATAGTTTTCAGGAAGTCCAATAATTTTTAAATTATTCCTCCTAGATCTATTCTCCAGGTCAGTGTTTTTTTCAATGAAATATTTCACTTTGACTTATATTTTTTCATTTGTTTGGATCTGTTTAATAGTATCTTGATTTCTCATAAAGTCGCTAGCTTCCATTTTCTTTCATCTAATTATGAAGGCATGATTCTCTTCAGTGAGCTTTTGAGATTCTTTTTCCATCTGGTAAATTCAGCTTTTTAAGGCATTCTTCTCCTGATTTGCTTTTTGAGCCTCTTTTACCATTTGAGTTAGTCTATTTTAAGGTGTTATTTTCTTCAGTCAGTTTGTTGACTCTCATTTTAGAATTTGCTTGCATCATCCTCATTTCTCTTTACAATTTTTCCTCCACTATGCTTATTTGGTATTCAATATCCTTCTTAAGCTCCTCTATGGCCTGTAAGCAGCTTATCATTTCCTTGGAAGGCTCTGGTACAGGAATTATGATGTTGTTGACTTCCTCCTGTTCCATGCTTTGATCCTTTATGTCCCCCCAAAAGGAGTCCAAACTTGGATTACTGTGCTTGCCTTCCTTCCCTCGTTTGCTCATGTTGCCACTCAATTACTTGCTTTCTGAGCTTTTTGCCACAGTAGAACTGTGCTACCAGAAGGGGGAATTTTGTCCCAATCACTGGGATTTTCTCAGCTGTTGGAGGTATTAGTTGTGTGCCTTCTCTGAAGCCTCCACATGCTCTTGCAGACTGATCACACACACCAGGAGCTCCAGGTTAGACTGAAATCCAGAGACAAACAGATTAAAGCAAGTGTGATTACTTCTCAGACTGGTTTCTTGGTCCCCCTGCAATCTGCAGGCTAGGTCCTCTGAAGCGCCCATGTGATGGCAGCTGCATGGCCTCAGGAAGTCAGCCTCTTCTTGCTCTGAGGACAAAGGGCCACCACACTCCCGAATTCCCAGGTCCAAAAGTCCACACTGCACAGACCTCTCACTTTGTCCTTAGCATCTATGGGTTGATAATTCTACAAACTGCCACAACTGCCAGTGATCTGATGTTCCTCCAGCCAGTGGCTGGTTGTGGCTTCCCTAAGACTAAAAACTCTGTCTCGTGTGGTGCTGGGCTCAGCTCCCAGAGTTCTGTGCTGTCCCCTTCCTGCCACCCTGCTGGATTATCTTCAGCAGGAGGTTACCTTCTCTCTGTCATTTTGTTGGTTCTGTAGCCAACTCTGTCCAGTCCCAGCCCTGCAGTGATAGGCCTGCTAACGAGCCTTGTAGTTGGTGGATCAACTTGCTGCCATGTTGATCAGGTCCAGTCAAGGTCTCTGCCCTCCCTGGCATCTGGGCCTGTGAGTGCCCTGGAGTCTGGCCCTCTGTGACTGCCCCTGTATTCTGGGCCTCTGTGCCAACTCCTGTCATCTCTATGATACACTTTTATTGGAGTAGAAAAGAACTTTGCTACCAAAAGTCTTAATTGAAAGCAATGAACATCTTAAAAGAAACTCTTCTTTTTTCTTAATTTTTATGTTTTGCTCTTCCAAACCATAATTTCCTCTTTCTCCCTATTCCCTGATCTTCCTATTGTAAGCAAAAGGACTGAGGCACTTGAATACAACTTTGCAGAAATGAAACAGTTTAATAAATCCTCAGTGGAATCTGATTTGGGAACAGAGCATTAAAATATTTCTTTAGAAAAAGTGGTTTCAGTCATTAAAGAAAAATAAACCTATTTGTGTCAATGATCTGTGTCAAAAACAGGTCATAAGGGGCGGCCAGGTAGCACAGCAAGTAAGAGCACCGGCTCCAGTGTTGAGAAGACCTGGAGATCGAATCCCGGGCTCAGACACTTAGCACCCACCCAGAAACACCTGGCCGTGTAACCTTGAGCAAGTTACTTAACCCCAATTGCTTAGGGGCGGCCAGGTGGCTCAGTGGGTAACAGCACCAGTTCCAGTGTTGGGATGACCTTGAGATCGAATCCCGGGCTCAGACACTCAGCACCACACCCAGAAATAACTGGCCATGTAACCTTGAGCAAGTTACTTAACCCCAATTGCTTAAAAAAAAAAAAAAACATGTCATAAAATACATATTAAGTTGTACATCTAATTGATGGTTAAAGTCTGGGATGTTAGTTGGACAATAATGGATAGTGGACAATACAGGAAGTGATAAAATCATAATTTCTGTGGACTATGTCTATGAATATAAAAGGAGAGAGAACTGATAGAAATCTAGATAAAGGATATCTAAATTCTATCCTGAGATAACTATAATTTAGTTTAAAAGGCTTCTTTCTATAACTAAAGAGGAAACAAAACTAGAGAAAAACTTGTTTTCCAGTGACCAGGAATCTATTTATAAATTAGCATATCCTAAGGCCAAAAAAAGACTTAATGATTTTAGGTTAAATAGGGACTGGAAATAGTTAAAGGTTATTAAAAATGTCATTATATGCCTGTGCTTGCTATTTTTATTGTTGTATAACATAGAATTTCAGACGGGACTGGACATCCCAAATCCCTTAGATTGACTCATACAGGCCTATGAATACTATTGACAAGTTTTCTCATAATGATTATTCAGCTTCCACTTGAAGACTTCTACTAATGGAAAAAACATGAAATCCCAAGGGGATTTTTGCTTCTGGAAAATTTCAATTGTTAGAAAGATGCACCCCCTCCTCCCCATCCCTGCCTTTATAGAATGGAAACTTTCCCTGATACAAGCTCTCAACAACACTGGTTGTGTCCATTAGTCCTAACTAGAATAAATCAATGTGACTTCATTATGGCAGTCTTTTTTTTTAAAGCAATTAGGGTTAAGTACCTTGCTCAAGGTTACACAGCCAGTTATTTCTGGGTGTGGTGCTAAGTATCTGAGATGGGATTTGATCCCCAGGTCATCCCGACACTGGAGCCGGTGCTTTTACTCGCTGAGCCACCTGGCCACCCCAATATATAACAGTCTTTAAGATATTTGATAAGAACCTTAATCATCTTTCTATAGGAAAATATATATTCATCTTCTTAATATACAAATTTATTTTATATATAACTTCCTTTAATATAACCTATTCCTTTTTTAAAGGCATGTAACCTTTCAGAGTCACATTCAAATTTTGTGCCCCAGTCCACCAAGTTTAACCTTTCTGTTAAATTTAAGCTAATTCATTGTATGCCAGTAAATGTGGGTTGTAGTTGATGGGGAAGAGAGGCAAAGGGAAGTAATGGAATTCCATTCATATAATCTGTGAGTTATGTTATATGTATTAATTATGAAGACCTAACATGAATTCTGAAAGACAAGTCATTTGGTCCCTGTTTTTACTATTGATTGGTTAGCAACCCAATAGATATACATGCATACATTCATATACATATACACATATGGGTATATATGTATATGTGTCTATATATATATATATGTGTGTGTGTATAAACATATGGACATAATAATATATTTCCTCCTAAATTAGAAATGTTATAGCTGAGAAAGTATTTAGATGTATAATTTTTTTTATAGAAGTCAGTAAAATATGTGGCCCTCCTTTTCTGATGTTAAGAAAAGTCAATATGTACATATACAGGAAAAATAAAGTTAGAAAGTTTTGTCTGTTGGAAATATTTTGGCACAAGTAATACTGAACAGTAATACAGTTAAACCAAAATAGACCATTAATTACCAAAGATATAAGTACTCTTATGATATGGAAGAAAAACATATTGACAAAACTGGAAAATAACTCTTAAAATATTTTAATGAACATAATTTTATACCACCAAAATTTCTCCATATTCAAGAGAACCATAACATATAACAAATAATATATTGTAATAATAATAAGAAAAACACAGGAAAATTGATAAATATATTGAAGTAGCCTAAAAATAGCATTGATGTACATATCTTCCCCTTCCCCATCTGACAAAAAGTACAAAACATGTGTTTTCTTTGGGACAATTAGGAAAGTCAAATTGTCAAAATTACGAAGTCAAAATCAGGCAGTCAATATTAGCAAATCAAATTTTCAAAATTGGAAAGGACCCATGTCTTTGTTATTTTTCATTTACTTTTGTTTGTTTCCATATAATGCTTTCCCTTTACATTATTTCAGACTTTGAGTATATTGTGTTCTGTGTTTTTTTTTTCTTTTTGGAGGGGAGAAGGCCTAACAATTGGGGTTAAGTGACTTGCCCAAGGTCACACAGCTAGTAAGTGTTAAGGGTCTGAGGCCGAATTTGAACTCAGGTCCTCCTGACTCCAGGACCCATGCTCTATTCACTGTGTGCAACCTAGCAGCCTCTAGTATTTTGCTTTCTTGCCTCCACTTATTCACTGTTCATAAATTCACTTTAGTTTTGTTGTTTGTTTCTCCGTATTTGTCATTTTTATAGCACAGTGATCATGCACAATTTGGCCATGCTTTAATCTGGGTGTGTAGAAAATAAAAGTGTTGCTATAAATAGTTGAGGGTAGATACATAAAGACTTTCTTTATATCTTCTTGGGAAATAAATAAGCCTATTAATACTGGAAATTCCAGTTCAAAAGGATGAACATTAAAGTCATTTAATTTGAATAATTTCAAATTGCTTTGTAAATATTTTTATTGATTCACAGATCCACCAAAAAATATACAAATGTAAATATTTTCCCACAATCTCTCCAATAAAACAATTTCAATCTTTTTTCATTGCCCATTTCAAGAATGTGGGGGTGAATCATGAAGCTTTATTTTTAATTTGTGTTTTAGTTATAAGAACTTTGAAAAATTCTTTCATGTGCTTGTCAGGTGTTTATAATTCTTTTTAAAATAGATTTGGTCAAATTGGTAAATACATGCATGTGTCCATATTTACATGGATAAATATATGTATGTGTTAATATTCATATATCTTGAAAACAAAGTGTAATCTAAGAAATTATATATGAAGATATTTACATTCATATGCTTCCCTTCATTTGAAAAGTTCCATATACTTTATTTATTAAGCATTATTTTTTTTCTTCCTGAATTAACTTTTATGTGCATGGAATTTTTATTTTCTTATTCTATCTCTCTCCATATGCATACATACATACATGTATATGTATGTATACATATATACATATGTATACACAGTTTTCTATATATTGAAAATATATGCATATATAGAAAAATATATGCATACATGTATGTGTGTGTTTGCCTTTATCCTTTGTTTGGTTAAGAACACATCTCCTATTCAAAGCTTTGTATGTTATATGAGGTATTCAGTTCCACTGATATGTTCCCATGGGAAGAAGATAGACTAAATTCCATCAAAAATAAGTCTCTTAACATTGAGTTAAGAAGGAAAAATGCAATTTCATCTTGTTAGGTCTCCTGCTTGCTACTAGAATTGGATAAGCACCATTGCATCTGATTATTGACTTATATGCAACATTTACACACTCTTTGAGGTAAAAAAAAATTCTAGGACAATTTCCTCCAAGATTTAATGTTTATTTTCCCACTATAATCTTAGATTTATTCCCCATATTTCTCTTACATTTATTCTCTTCTGTATACAGATTTAAAGAAAATAGATATAAAATAAGTAAATATTTATGCTAAAAATTTTCAGAACCTACTCATCAGACTTCTCAACACTACTACTGAACAACTACTACTGTACCTCTCTAAAATCTAATATTTTAACCTACGTATTTTGCAACAAAACAAATATAAAAATGGTAAATGCAGTAGTTCCACAAACCTACTCTCCACTTGAAAGTTCTATTGCCAAAGGTTTAGGAAGCCAAAGAAAGTTGTAGACCAAAGTAGTTAGCTTCATTTCTTTTTTATTACACTGAGGATTTGAAGAAACATAAATCTAAGAATTTGGAACCAGTAAAGCCAGGGAAAGATAGAATAGATCACTTTAATAAATAATAATATTAATTTGGTAGGTGGAAGGGGAAGAAGTCCTGAAAATGTACAAAATCTGGTTTGCATAATTTAGGAAAAATTTCTATGAATTAAGGGCATAGATCATGTCTTGAATTAGTATGTTAGAGAAAATTTAATTTACCTATATTTGCAAATCTACTTGTGATTATTAACCTTTAGGGAGTAGAAACATGCAATTTTAGTTAGCTTCATTTACCAACACAAATAAACATACACATACCCTTTCCAAAAAGACAATTTGCTCTGTGAAATTTTAATTATAATTAATTTAATTTGATAAAAATATTGAGGATTTTAAAAATATTTCATGAAAACCTTGAAATAATTTGATACATTTTAGCATGTCATATAGCTAGGATAGGGAATCATTGCTCTCCGATGATTATTCTTTATATGAGATTTTTGTCTAATATTTCTTCCTCTAATTATTACCATTAAAATGGGATGTTCCATCAAGTATTAAGTTAAAATAAAATATTTTCTATTGCATAGAAACTGTAGTCAAATTCAAATAAGAAAAAAAGCACATTAACTTTCATGTGCACTGACTGTGATAGCTAAGGATCAGAACTTCTTTCTGGAAGAGAGGGAAGCTTGGGGAACTAGTATTCACACTTTCCTAGTCATGGGCCAGGTTCAGACAGGAAGGCAGACAAAAAAGGGGGCATGCCATGAAGTCTTAAAAAAGATTATTTTGGTCCAATTTATCATTTGCTATTGTTTAAATACATCAAAAATATAGAAATTAAAATAGCTTTCCTCTACATAGGAGTGTGTGTGTGTGTGTGTGCGTGCGTGTGTGTGTGTGTGTGTGTGTGTGTAAGGTACCAGTAAAGCTAGGGAAATCTATAGCTCTGTTTTTATTTATTTTCATGCCAAAAGGGTATTCAGATACTGTCTGCTTTGATATACTACAAAGGCAAATGACATCCAGTAAGGCCTGAAAAAGATTGGTAGAACATCTTGGGAAGGTTGAATTTGTGAAAGGGAAAGCAAATATAACTGTCTTCAAATATGCGAATGGTTGAATAAGACTTGCATTTAGAATTAGAGGGCTGAACTGAAAGCATGAGGTACAAACTATAAAGAAATAACTTTAGAAAAAACTAAATGTCATGCAAAAATCCCAATAATAAATGTTATACAAAAGTGGTATTGGCTGCCTATGAAGCCAGTAGGTTCCTGCTCAATTAAAGGCCTCAGGCAAAGGGTAGATGGCAACTTCTCAAACCTATTATCCAAGAGATTCAATAACATTTTTTTAACCTTCACATCAACTATACTGGAATTGTAATAAGCATAGCATCCTCAAACAAATGTTTGATATCTTTTAAATTTACAGTTACCATATTTTTAAATACTGAAATGAAACCCATTGTAATCTATAAAGTTTCAGTGTAAAAATTAACAGCATTGAAATACTGTTAAATTAACTTTCATCAAATTTCAATGACATAATTGTCCATACTGCCTGATGTTTCTCATAAGCTGTAATCCTGATCAGAAGAGTTACTTTTCTTATGAATGGAGTGGTCTTTGTATGTGATGGTGATGCTGTACCAGGTGAGTCAGTCCCTTCATCTGAAGAACTTGGTGATGATGGCAGGTGAGGAACTTTCTTTCTTTCAAGGAACCACCCTCCTTCAAATCCACCTTTCTTCTTTATCTCTACATTGCTTTCAATTTCATCCTTAGATCCTCTTTTTTTAGGTTACTGCCCAAACTTTACCTATTTTCTGATCTTCAATTATACCATCTAATTCTCTTGAAGTATTTGCATCTGTTCCAGGAGCCTTTTTTTTCAGAGATAAAGCACTCCCCTGCTGCCCACTTCATTTTTCCCTGTACTGGAAAGAGACTATTTTCAGGGACTTTTCCCACTGAATTTCTGTTCAAATTAAAAGTTTGGAAGTCTTTGTAACTGTGAAAGCTCTCAGACCTCCTTGCCCTTGCTAATAAAGGACTTTCTCTATAAGGCCTCACCAACCTGGCAGTAGTTATTTCATGGATGGTTTCATGGTGCAGCACTTTAAAGCTTGAATTCTATTCACACAGAAATGGCTATGCTGAACTACAGAAGTTGTTGGGCTGATATTAGGAGTAGCACATCAAGATATGCTCAGGTCACACTAATCCAGTAATTTAAGTAGTTCCTCTTCAATTGCACCCCCCCCCACACACACATTCTTATCTTCACTATTATTAAGTATATCCATGGCAGTGGTTAAATCCTACATTTAATGTTGTCGTTTGTGTGTCTGATGAATAAATAATGGTGTGACCTTGATCCCATCTTACTGGATCCTTCACATTCTCTCACAGTAAATGACGAAATGGTGGTATAATCAACAGCTTGGATCTCATGCATTGTTTTTTCAGTAGGTAGAAGCATATTTGTGATAAGAATGATTTTTTTTTATAAACACTTGTTAAACATCTCTCTCTCCAAAAGGTCCTATATCATTTCCAGTAGAGTAACTACCATGATTCTCTGTCTGTTCCAAAAACAATATCTTAAATGATGCAAAAGGAGTAGAACTTGTTTGTGTGGAAACCATTCCTCAGAATTGTGTTACTTTCCATGTCCATATGTGAATATTATCAGCATAGATGGATACAAGGTGCTTTTCTGAGAGCATGATCTTTTGATCTTTGTAACAGTAGGTGAATTGTGATTGTCTGAAAAAGATGAGGGCCAGAGCCAACTATTTTTGGGTGTTGTACAATTACTCTTAAAGCTACATAATTTGTACCATGGACAATCTCAGTCCAGTTACCACTGACACTTGTTTTATGTGTGAGGTAGACAATCAGAGCATCATTTGAAGGATCATGAGAAAAAATTATGTGAATCTATATAATATATTGATCTATTGTTACAATCAATCAGCAGGAATGATCCAGCAGTATCATAGCTAGTAATAGGAACAACATCTTGAACCTGTCAGTGTTGAGTTACAGCATTCCACACTCCCACTTTTCCTATATTATTTGGGGCACCAACTGGTTACCAATGAAGAAGAGAGCATCTACAGCAACTTCTGAAAACTCCTTTTTCACCACCACTGCCTCCATCTTGAATAATAGAATAGTATAGAATAATAATAGTTTCTGAGGCAAAAACAGTCTTACCTTTATCTCCAAGTGGATCTCCAAGAACTTTTGCATTCAAAGTCATTTCTTCAATAGAACAATTCAATAGGTACTTGAAAACACACCTGCTGCCATTCAGAAGATTCTTTGATTCTGTAACAAACAACAAAATGGACATATCCAGCTACTATCCAGTTGTGATGGCCAGCTGCTATAAACACCTTTCATAGATCCACAGGAAATTTCAGTCTAACTGCCTTTTGTCCAGTTCTAAAGAGAAAGGGCAAAAGAAAACACACACGACTAATTTTTTTATTTTAAAAAAATTTAAAAAAAACATGCTTCAATCTGTACTCAGACATCATCAATTTTCTCTCTGGGGGTAGATAGCATTTTTCATGATGGGTTCTTTGGAGTTTTCTTGGATCATTGTCTTGATCAGAGTACCTAATGCAGGCACTTGATTATCCTTTAAATATTGCCATTGCTGTATACAATGTTCTCCTGGTTCTGCTGACTTCACTTTATATGAGTTCATTTAAACCTTTCAAAGTTTTTCTAAAACCATCTTGCTCACCATTTCTTATACAAAAAATTGTATTCCACCACAATCATATATCACAACTTGTTCTACCATTTACAGTTATAGGTATCCCCTCAGTTTCAAATTCTTTGCCAACAGAAAAAAGAGTGGCTATAAACTGGTCTTTTTGCGTTTTCTTGGCTCTCTTTGTGATACAGATGTAGCAGTTGTTCTCTAGATTGTATGAACCAGTTTGCAACTTCAGCAACAGTTTATTAGTGTATTTATCCACATCCCCTCCAGCACTTATCATTTTCTATTTCTCCTACCTTAGCCAATATTATAGGTGTCAGGTGATATCTCTGAGTTGTTTTAATTTGCAGTTCTCTAATCAATAGCTATTTCAAGCATTTTTATGTAACTATTGATAGCTTTGATTTCTTCTGAAAATAGCCTGTTTATAGCCTTTGACCATTTATCAATTGGAGAATGATGTGTATTTTATAATTTTTATAAAAATAATTTTAATAAATTGTGTAGAAATTTCCTAAACATTTGAGAAATCAGACCTTTATCATAGAACTTTGCTGTAATATCCTCTAACCACCATTTCATCTTTTCTTTTAAATTTTGACTCCACTTGACTTGGTTGTGAAAAATCCTTTTTAATTTCAGATATCAAAATTATTCCTTTAACTTATCATGATACACTCTTATATCAACAATGCAGTATTCATAATTCCTACAGTAACTATAAATATGCTCATATGGTTGTTAATCACAAAATGTAACAGGCTTTCTACATGGGGGACATACCTAGAACATTTATTCAAATACCAGAAACCTGAGTCCCAAAACCAGAAAGTCAAAGCCATCACAGTGGCCACTGAGTTGGCACATGTAATTAATACAGTAAATACCCACATTCTCTCTCTCTCTGTCTCTCTCTCTCTGTCTCTCTCTCTGTCTCTCTCTCTCTCTGTCTCTCTCTCTCTGTCTCTGTCTCTGTCTCTCTCTGTCTCTCTGTCTCTCTGTCTCTCTCTCTCTCTCTGCCTCTCTGTCTCTGTCTCTGTCTCTCTCTGTCTCTCTGTCTCTCTCTCTCTGTATCTCTCTCTCTGTCTCTCTCTGTCTCTCTCTCTCTCTGTCTCTCTCTCTCTCTGTCTCTCTCTGTTTCTCTCTGTCTCTGTCTCTCTCTGTCTCTCTCTCTCTCTGTCTCTCTGTCTCTCTGTCTGTCTGTCTGTCTCTCTCTGTCTGTCTGTCTCTCTCTGTCTGTCTGTCTGTCTGTCTGTCTCTCTCTCTCTCTCTCTCTCTCTCTCTGTCTCTCTCTCTCTCTCTCTCTCTCTCTCTCTCTCTCTCTCTGTCTCTCTCTCTCTCTCTCTCTCTCTGTCTCTCTCTCTCTCTCTCTCTCTCTCTCTCTCTCTCTCTCTCTCTCTCTCTCTCTCTCTCTCTCTCTCCTTTTTGGAGGGTAATTGAAGTTTGACTTGCCCAAGATCAATCATATGGCTAGTTTTTCTATTAAGTGTTTGCAGCCAAATTTGAACTCAGGTACTCTTGCCTCCAGGGCCAGTGCTCAATTCACTGTGCTACCTAGCCAACCTAAGAAACACCCACATTCTCAAGCCTTCAAAACAAACAGGCTACCTCAGGTAAAGATCCCCCTCTCCTCATTGGTGGTTATTGCTTGGCCTTCACACAGCTCACTTCCAGCAGCTCTGTCCCCCCTTCCCCCATCACCACCCTGTAGTTCCTGTCCCTTGCAGTCCGCAGCTGGAATCCCCAGCAGAAATTCTTCCTGGCTAAAAAAAGGAGTTTGCACCACCACCACTGCCAATTCCAGTCACCACACTGTTTCCAGCCCATTTCCTATTCAGCTCTGGCTCCTTCATGCTATGTCAGCAAGTTCAAGGGGCATGGAAGATCTTCAAATACCATTACCATAACATTTGGCCAAAAAATCTTTCATGTCCCTTACTTGGCAAAAATACATTAACAATACATTTCTTTACATAGGTTAATAGGAGTTTTAGGAGTAACTGGTGTCCACATAATTTTATAACAATATAAGAAGGATAGGACACCATACACAGAAAACAATATTTTAGGGTGGGGCTTGAGCACAAGCTCCCCATCATCCCCCCCCCAAACAAATGGGAACACAAAATCTTAGAGTGAGTTGCAAAGGTCTCTTCTTTCATGGTACTTGCTGCTGAAATTAGACGCAGAGCTGTCCTTGTCCCAAGGGGTCCCATTTGAGAGGTCAGTTCTTTAGCCAGCATTTGGGATGTGCTTGATGCCAAGTCCAGGGGTGACACATAACAGTTGTGGATATTGTCCAGCTTAACTTATCAGGGATCTACAGGTGGAGAGTACCAAGCCTGTGGAAACAAATCTAGCAACCAACCTGAACAGAAAAAATCCAAGAAGTAATAAGGAGACAATAACCAGAAACAAGCTAGATATAGGATCAGCCATGCTACTGGAGTCCATGATCCCACTATTGTAGCCTCACTCAAGGTGGAATATATGAGTTAAGGGAACAATTTTGTAATCATCTTCTCCTGAATAAACAATACTTACAGTGTTATCCTTCCCATGTGCTATAATCTCCGAAGCCTTTGGAACATCATCTGGCTCCTGTTTTACCCATACTTTAGCTCCCAATTTCATTCTATCAGTAGAACCAAATCCTTAGTTCCTCTGACAGTTATTCTAGAAGGGTCAGTTTTTTATAAGTGGTATTGTTTTACAAGGAATGATAATACCTTGAACTATCCTATCATTTTTACAAATCTGCATGGGCTCTTCACCTAAATTATGGAATGTCACAATAATTTCTCTTTGATAATTAGAATCTATTATTCCAGCTAATATATGTATTCCTTGAGCTGCTAATCCTGATTTGGGTAAAATCTGTCCAAAGTGATTTTTAGGGATTCTTATGCATATTCCAGTAGAGATTTTTCTTGTTTCTTTTCTGTCCAGTCAAAAAGTCCTCTAGACAATGTAAATCATACCCCACCAAACCAGGGTTTCCTGGATATGAAGCTGGGACATCTGGCCTCAAAATCCAGCACTCAATATTTGGGATCTTATTTGTTTGTTGTTTTCTAATTTACAGATTTGGGGTCATCATTCTGGCTACAGGTGTACTTCCTTCCAATAGTCTACTTTTCAAATTACATAAAGTCATGAAAAAATTATCCTTCCAATGTTGATATGAATTATTGGAACTTAATTTACTTAACTGTTCTTTCAATAATCCATTCATTCTTTCAGTTAACCCATATGCTTATGGATAATGTGAAATATGATGTATCCATTCTATATAGTTTAGTATATAATACCTCTTCATTTCATTACCATTGAAATGGGACCCATTGTCACTTTGAATCTGCACTGGGGTTCCATAATATAGACTTAGGAGATCTAGAGTTTTAAAGGTTTTTTTCTGGGTTACATTCTTGTAAAGTCAAGCCACTAGTGTACCTGGATAGGTGTCAACACAAGTACATATAAATCTGCATCCTTTATCTTATGGTAGTGGACCAATATAATCTATTTGCCAGATTTGGGCTGAGACCTTTCCTCTTGCTATTTCTGTGATTACTACCTGAGGAGCAGTTCACTTCTTGTCCAATTGACATATATGATGTTTTTTTTTCTGCTCTCTGTTTTAGTAGTGAATGCTAGATACAAATACCTCGATCTTGTGCCCAGCAGTGTGTGGCCTAAGCCCCTAACTGGCCGGCAGTTTAGTGTATGCATTTTACTAATACCAGATCATCAGTTGTTGTCAAAGTAGGGACAATAGATTCAGTAGCAGTCTTCTCCAGTTGATCAGCATGAGAATTGTACTCATGTTCTGTCATGATGAGGGCCACATAAGCATCCACATGAAAAACTGACAAATCAGTAACCAGACATGTTCCAGATATCTTCCAAGAATTCTTTGCCCCAAATTTGTTCCCCTTAAATTTCCCAATTTTATTTTTTTCCACGTGGGCATCCATGTAGCTAAACCATTAGCTATCACCCATGAATTGGTGAATATGTGACACTGTCCTTGTTCTATTTTGATAGCATGATGTATTGCCATAAGTTCCCCATATTGACTACTTTCACCCATTCTCTGAAGTTCAGGGTGATGATTTTACCCCCTGAATTAGGAAAATGGTATATGTTTGATTGATTAAAGTAAATTTGTTAACCCATTTTGAGTTGCTTTCCTTTAGAAAAAGCTAAAAAAATATGCTAACCACCATTCTGGGTATGCTAGGGTGTTTGCTGCTACAAATGGCATCATGAACAGGATCTGCAAACCAAAAGGAAAGTATGTGGGCTGGGATAATTGTTTGTTTCCCAGTTGTAGTAGCTGTGACTATGGAGCCATGAAACAGGAGCACAGAACTTCCTGCATGCTGACTTAAATGATGAGGTGAGAGCAGGAATGGTAATCTGCCTGCATCGGGTTTGGAGTAGGAGCCAGGAGCAGCTGCCTCCTGAGGGAAGGGGAAGAACCCAAGAATTTGGAATTCAGCCACAGGACAAGATTTGGACTGTGCAGCAAAGCAGGAGCACTCAATGTGTTTTCTTGCTGCATTCCACAGTTTGGGACCTGGGGGGAGGATGGGGTTATGTCTAAGGGGGGTGGGGTGAAGTGCCATGAAACCTCAAGGACCCCACCTTGTTGCTTTTGTTGCCCAGTCATGTTGCAGGACTTGGAAGCAGGGGCTGGAGCAGTGTTAAGACTCATTAGAACCTGAACCTGGAAGTGCCAAAAGGAAACCTGCAAGAGCAATGTGGGGGGAAGGACACACCCCCAAGAGAACTTTATTTGGACATGTTTGTTTTGAATTGAGGGGTTTATGATATTTTGTACTTTGTGTTTGTTTAAGGCCCTATGGACACTGGCAATGAGTTGTTATGTTATGTATCTTGCAAATGTGATGTATCTATTTTGTGGGGATTTTGTTGTACTTAAGAGATGTTAATGTTAATTCAGATGAAGGTTGCCTATGTCATGAGCATGAAAGATCTTAGGGCCAAATGCAATGGAATCTGAAGATCGTCCCTGCCCCTTGACCCCTTGATAGGCTTAAGTGACTCTGAGAACCTTCCCTGATTTGAAAATATACTCTGCCCCCTAATAGTCTGAATGTGGTCACATGGAGCTTGTGGCAGGAGGCTTGTTTTTCAGGAATGCCCACACCTTGGTACTTTGTGATTGGGCACTAGGTCAAGAGGGTTGTGACATTCTCTGAGCCAGGAGAAGGCTATATGTACCCTGATATGAGGTTTTGCTCTGGGACTCACTTGGGGAGCAGTTGTATAATTTGGCCAGATAAGACTCTGGGCAGATGTTGAGTTCCTGCCTTTGAAATCCCATATATTGGTGCTTCCCTTTCTGGTAACTAACTAGGTATGTATGTAATGGTCAGATAGATGGAAGCCCTGTCTGCTGAATTGTGTTATTTTCTGTTTAAACTTCTATTTGTATTCTCTGAAGTTCAGAGTGCTGACTTTTTCCCCTGAAATAGGTACATAATAAATGTTTGATTAATTAGAATACGATTATTAACCCATTTTAAGTTGCTTTCCTTTAGAAAAGCAGATCCAAGAACCTGTGCTAGCAGCCATCCTGGATATGCTAGGGTGTTTGCTGCTACAACTCTATCTTTTATTTGTTCATAAACTCTTCCCTTATCCATAAATTCAACAGACACATCTTAGCATTCTCTCCCACTTTACTTATTTGATCTTTTGTATCTAAATCATTTATCAGTTTTGATCATATCTTACTTTATGAGATATTTGGCCATACCTAGTTTCTGGCAATGTGCTCTCCAGTCTTCACAACATTTTTTTTTATCAGATGGTGAGGTTTTGCCCCAGAAACTTGGACCTTTGGGTTTGTAAAACACTACATTATAATTGTAACTGACTGCTAAATGTATCATCTACTTAAATCTATTCCACTGAAACACCACTGTATGTCTTATTTGTTTCATAATTATACCCTTTATAGTATAGTTTGAAATCTGGTACTACTAGAGTGTCTTACTTTATATTTTTTCATTGATTTTCTTTACCTTTTCTCTTCCAAATTTATCTTATTATTTTTCTAGCCCTATAAAATAATTATTTGGTAGGTTGATTAAAATAGTGGTAAAATGTAAATTAACTTAGGTAGAATTGACGTTTTATTATGATTATTTTATTTATTATTGATTCTCATATTATTGCATTGGTCTACACACTAACAATTAATATTTCTCCTGTTGTTTGGAAATGTCCTTACTTGTGTGAAAAGTTTTGTGTAGCAATTTCATAATCCTTGGATTTGTCTTGGAAAGCTGAATCCCAAGTATTTCATATAGCATATAAAATTTTTGAATGGAATTTTTCTATATCTTCCACCTGGGTTTTCTTGATAGTATATAAAATTTTGATGATTAATGTTAGTTATTTTATATTTTTCAACTCTACTATAGTTGTTAATTGTTTCAACACATTTTACTTCATTCGTTAGGGTTTTCTAAATATACCTTTCTATCATCTGCAATTATAGTAGCTTTGTTATCACATTTCCCATTTTTTCTCTTATTGCTTATAGCTAACATTTCTATGATATTGAATAATAGTGGTAATAACTAACATCATTGCTTCTTATTAACCTTAAAGGAAAACTCCAATTTTATTCACATTTCAGAAATTACTTAAAATGCTACTATAAATAGATACTAGTTGTCTTTTAAAGAAATACTCCTTTGATTTCTATGATTTGAAGTCTTTTTTATATTAATGGGTGTTGTATTTTTTTCAAAAACTTTTTCTACATCTATTGACATAAGTGTATAATTTTTTTCTTTTTTTGTTATTGATATGCTCAAGTAGGCTGACAGTTTTCCTAATATTGAACCAATTCTGCATTCCTGGTATAAATCCCACCTTGTTATATTGTATGATCATGGTAATATATTGCTGTAATCACCTTGCTAGTATTTTATTTAAAATTGTTGTATTATTCTTCATGAGGGAAATTTAAAAATTTTATTTCAATGTTTCTGTTCCATGATTGTAGCAGCAAGCACCCCAAGCATCCTCAGGGTCACTGCCAACACAGATTCTTGGATTTGCTTTGATAAAGGAAAGAAACTCAAAATGGGTTAACAAGCTTACTTTAATCAGTCAGATATGTATCATTCACCTAGTTCAGGGGAAAAAGGTCAGCACCCTGAACTTCAAAGTATACAGACAGAATTAGCAAGACAAAAACAGATCAAGTAGACAGATTTCCAAACTGTCCAACCATTACATCCATACCAAACAATATCTGGGTTTCAAAGCCGGGGGGCTCTGGACAACAGCTTTCCAGAGTTTCATCTGATCAAATCACAGAACACTTCTCAAAATGAGCCCCAAAACAAAGCTACACATCAGGGCTTACATAGCCTTCTCCTGGCTCAGAGAAAGTAACAACCTTATTGACTCATTGGTCAATCAAGAAGTATCTACTGAAAAACAAGCCTCCCACCCCAGGCTCCAGGTGCACTTTAACCTAGGGTCAGGGAAGATCTTAAAAATTTACATTCCCTTTACAATGATATGGTCATAAGGACCATATGTGTGTCATAAAAGAAGTTAAAAAAAAACTCCTTTTGATCTATTTTCCCAAATAGTTTTTATGGTATTAGGATTAATTGTTTCTTAAATGTTTGGTAATATTCACATATAAATCTATCTCTTCCATTACATTTTTTTTTCCTTAGGGAGTGCATTTATTGTCTCTTCAATTTCTCTTTCTAAGGTAGAGTTATGTAAGTATTGTAGTCCTTTCTCTGTTACACTGGAAAATTTATGTTTTTGCAAATATTCATCCATTTCACATAGTTTGTCAGTTTTGCTACCATTTAACTGGGCAAATAAATACTAATAATAGTTTTAATTTCATCTTCAGTGATGGTACATTTATAATTTTGATTTTTAATGACTCTTATTTGGTTTTCTTCATTTCATAAGCAAATTAATTAATATTTTTTTCTATTTTATTGTGCTTTACCATAAAATCTGTTGCTAGGTTTATTTTAATTTTTTAAATTGAATGTTATTAATCTGTCCTTTTATTTTTAGAATTTCCATTTTAGTGTTTAATTGGGATTTACATTTTGTTCTTTTTGTAGTTTCTTTTATTTTTTCAGTTGGATGACCACTTTATTGATCTCCTTTCTTTCTTTTATTGATGTACACATTTATAGATATAAAATTTCCCCTAAGTACTGCTTTGACTAAATGCCACAAGTTTTGGTAAGTTGTCTCATTGTTGTCATTTTCTTTTTTAAAAATATATGTATTTACTATTAGTTTACAACATTCGGTTCCACAAGTTTTCGAATTCCAATTTTTTTTCAATCCTCTCCCTCTCCTCTTTCCCCAACCCCCAAAGTAGCATGTAATCTGATATAGGTTCTACATATACCTTGATATTAAACATTATTCAAGTTGTAAAGAAGAATTATAACCAATTGAATAAATAACAAGAAAGAAGAAAGAAAACACAACAAAATGATAAAAAGGAATTAAGCAGTTTGTTTCAATCAGCAATCAGACGACACAATTATTTCTCTGGATGTAAACAGCATTTTCCATCATGAGTCCTTTGAAGGTGTCTTATAACTTTGCATTGATGAGGGAAGCCCAGTCTATAAAGTCAGTCATCACTATACTATGTGATCAGAACCTTAAAGCTTTTCACAGCAACAGTCCTCTGGAGAGCTGCTCATGCTTGGCTATACAGCCACCTTCTTTCTTTTCATTCATTCCCTTGGTATTCTGGACTATATTTTTTTCAGATGAATTTTATTATTATTTTTCTAGCTCTATAAAATATTTTTGGTAATTTGTTTGATATGTCACTGAATAAATAAATAAATTTGGGTAGAATTGTCATGTTTATTGTATTTGTTCAGCAACCCTATTAGTAATAGTTATTTTCCCAATTATTTATATCTGAATTTATTGGTGGGAAAAGTGTTTTATAATTGATTTCATATAGTTTCTGAGTTTCTCTTGGGAAGTAGACTCCTAAATATTTTATATTGATTACAATTATTTTAAATGGAATTTCACTTTCTTTCTCTTGATTTTGGGTTTTGTTAGTAATGTATAGAAATGCTGATGGTGTGTATGGTTTTATTTTCTACTTGCAGCTTAGCTAAAGTTGTTTATTTCAATTAGTTTTTTACTCGATTCTCTAGGATTCTCTAAGTATACCATCATATCATATGCAAAGAGTGATAGCTTTGTTCTTTCTTTGCTCATTCTAATTCCTTATATTTCTTTTTCTTCTATTGCTGCTTAAACTAACATTTCTAGTAAAATATTGAATGACAGTGGTGATAATAGACATCTTTGTTTCACTCATGTTCTTAGTGTTAATGCTTCTAGCTTATCCCCATTGCATTTCTATTTGGCCAATTTTATTTTACTTTATTTTATTTTGCTTTTTGGAGGGGAAAAGACATGGCAATTGGAGTTAAGTGATGTATGAAGGGCCACAAGGATAGTAAGTGTTAAGTGTTAAGATTGGAACTCAGGTCTACCTGACTCCAGGGCTGGTGCTCTATTCACTGCACCACCTAGTCTACAACTAATTTTATTTTTTTAAAGACTTGTTTTTTAAAGTCAATTTTTGTCTTCCTTTTCTAAGCTCTTGACTCTCTCTTGCAGACCTCTTATTTCTTTTCCAATTTTTCTTCTATCTCCTATGTTACTTTAAAATCCTTCTCGAGCTCTTCCAAGAAGGCTTTTTTTGGGGTTGAGACCTGTAGCAGCAAGCACCCCAAGCGTCCTCAGGGTTTGCAGCTACCACAGGTTCTTGGATCTGCTTTGTTAAAGGAAAGCAACTCAAAATGGGTTAACAAGCTTACTTTAATCAGTCAGACATATATCGTTTACCTTGTTCAGGAGAAAAGGTCAGCACCCTGAACCTCAAAGTTTACAGGCATAATTATCAAGACAGAAACATCAAGTAGACAGATTTCCAAACTGCCCAACCATTACATCCATACCCAGTCAACATCTGGGTTTCCACATTCTGGGTTTTTCAAAGCCGGGGGACTCTCAACAACGGCTTCCCAGAATTCAGATCAAATCACAGAACACTTCTCAAAGTGAGTCCCAAAACAAAGCTACACATCAGTGCTTATATAGCCTTCTCCTGGCTCAGAGAATGTAACAACCTTTTTGACCCACTGGCCAATCAAAAAGTATCTACTGAAAAACAAGCCTCCCTCCCCAGGCTTCTGGTGCACTTTAGCCTAGGGGCAGGGAAGATCTTTAAAATTTACATTCGCATTACAAGACCAGATCATATTTCCCTTCAAAGTTTCAGATGTGGGTATAATGACAATATTTTTCTTTTCTGAATTTGTGTTTTGATCTTCCCTGTCCCCATAATAATTCCCTAAATCGTGCTCCACCACCAAGGGGCTCAGGATCTCCCACTGGTTTGTTGAAGTTGGACTTACTCTGAGTTGCTGGGCAGCTTCCCATCCCATACTGCTTCCCTTCCACCAGAGCAAGAGGCACCTTTCCCATTGATTCCCCAAGCCTCCCAGGCTCAAAGACTGCTTCACTCTGTCTTTCTTCTTGCTCCACTTGTCCAAGATTTTTTCCTGGTGTGATATTTTCTGAGTTTTTAGAGGTCAAAAAGGGAGAGTGAGAAGAATTCACTGCTTTCTGTGCCATCTTGTATCCTGAGAGTAGAAAAAAAAAGAAAAACACATATTTATTAAGCAAGTAATATGCACCAAGTACTGAGCAACTTGCAGGGGATACACAGAAAGGGAAAATTTAATTGCTACTCTTAAGGATCTCATATTCTGGTTAGGGGGACAACAAAACAGTTATACACAGAAATACACACATACTTTATTATGAGGTGATAAAAAGGTGAAGTCCTTTTGCAGATGGTAGGATTTTAGCTAAGACTTGAATGAAGCCAAGGTTTTGGATACATAAAGCAAATAGAGTATAAAAATATAAGAGAAGTAGGAAGGAGTGTGATAGTAATTGAAAATAAAGATCCCCCTGTATTAGCTTGGTTTTCAAATTGATTGTGTTAAAACCCAGAGCTTGTTAATCCCACTTGTGGTATGGACTTGTTGATGTGAAAAGAGAGTGCTGAACTGGGAGGAACTGATGACGTAAATTTAGAGAGACACAAGAAAAAAGAGAGGCAGAACTTTTTGAACCTTGGAGGCAGAGAGAGACTGAGAGGATTGCTGAGGGCCACTTTGAATTGCCCAGGACTTTTGAGAGCTGCCACCCAGAGCTGCCAAGGACTGAGGAGACATGGTTTTTATGCTGGTACTTTATCTGTCTGTTTTGATGTTGTTTTGCCAGATTTGTCCACTGGTGAAAGACAGTCCTGTTGTTGCAGAAATGTTGGAACCTTGCTGTTGGTTCAGAGCTCCTAAGACTGTTCTGCACACAGAGAGTGAATTCTGTCCACTGGTGAAGGACAGTGCTGTTGTTGCAGAAGTCTTGGAAGCCTGCTGTTTGTTCAGAAGCCCTGAAGAAGGATTTTCTTGTTGTATGTTTACAGAAATCCTGGAAGGGGGTTTTGCTAATGTTTTCAGGGGTCCTAGGACTGTTCTGCAGATAGAGAATGGATTAATGAAGAGACTGGCAATGTATCTTGTGGCCTTGCTAAGCTTTGTCTCCCCAGGAACAAAGATTGCTGAGAACTTGCCTCTTGTCAAGATGAAGAAAATGCCTCCATTTGGGCATTAAGTTCTGTGCTTAAGCTTGTTGTAACTCTGGGGTAGATTCAATTATGATCCAAGGGTGGGGAACTTTTGACCTTTTTGTGCTCTGTGATTGAACAAATGACTGTACTTTACTTATGATTGGAAACTAATATCCATTTGAGAACAGGGGCTTTGTGATGGACTAAATGAAGGTAGAGCCTAGGGGTGGAGTAGTATTTAGAAGAGGGATTTTGTGATTGATTAAATGAAGCTAATGTCCATAGTGGAGAAGTACTTGATTAAATCAGGTAGTACTTGGAGATTATTTAATCACACTTTGTAAATGCTGTATTTTGAATGACATTAAATTTTGATTCTATCTGTTCTTAATTTGTCACTGAATAAAATGGAGAGCACCTATGCTGGAATTTTGAACCTTGGGAAGTTGCCTTTGCTTGGCATTACATTACAAGGAGTCACATTATATACCCAAAAAGAATTGTATATGGAAGAAGGAAGAAATAGAGAGCCACTGAAAAATTTTTAATAGTGTGCTGACTTGGTCAAATATGTACTTTAGTATTGATGAATGACACATGTTGCAGGTCTTGGTGACTATAAGGATGGTGATCTCAAGAGTAATGGAGAAATTTAAGAAAAGTAAATATTTCAGAGGGAAAGAAATTTGGAGTCAATTGGACATCTAAGTTAAAATGTCCAATAAACAATTGGAGAGTAGATGTGAGTTTAGGGCTGGATAAGTAGATCTGCAAACCATCTACATAGTGATGATGGTTGAATCCATGAAATGGATGAGTTCGCTCCAGCATTTGAGAGGTTTAATGGGATTCTGTGATCAGCATCTAACTTTATTGTCCTACCTTATTTTCCAATGACTTTCTCCCCAACTGTCAGCCTTCATTCAGTCTCAAATACGATTTCTCTATGTTTGCTCTTTTTTTCAGCCTCTCTTGACCATGGATTCCTTCTGTGTATGTCTTGGCTATTAGGTGTTATATAAGATTTACTGTCATAAACTGTTAAAGCTACTTTCTTAATTCCAATTGTTTTTAGATGAACTCTCATTTACTAATTTTACTTCCTCAAATGTAAATTTATAAATATATATGCACACATATATACATACATATACACACAAGCACATATACACATACATTTATAGATTTGTATATATATATATAACATAAATGTGTGTGCCTGTGATTTTATAATTAAGTAAATATATACTTACACATTTTATGTGCATAATACATCTGTAATCCTATTTTCAAGACCTGAGATAATGTAAGTTGTTTGGGGTGATGTGCCAAGATGCTGTATTGCTTCTTGTTCAGTCCTTTTCCAGTCAGGTTAATACTTTGTGACCCCATTTGGGGGTTTCTTGGCAAAGATACTGGACTTATTTACCATTTCCTTTTCCAGCTCATTTTAGAGATGAGGAAACTGTGGCAAACAGGCTTAAGTTACTTGCCCAGAGTGACAGAGCTGATAAGTGTCTGAAACTAGACTTAAACGTATATGTTCCTGACTTGAAAACTGGCACTCTATGCACTATGCCACCTAGCTTTCCTCAGATGTATAATTTATATCTTTTGCTTGTCTTTTCAAGGAATGGTGGTGGGGGAGGAAAGAGGGAAAGTATTTAGAACTCAGAATTAAGAAATAAATGTTTATTGATTTGTCATTTATTTCTCTAGCTCAACAGATGTGGAACTGAAGCAAGCAACGTTAAGTGACTTACCCAGGGTCACACAGTTAATAAGTGTCTGAGGACAGATTTTCACTCAGAAAGATTATCCTTCCTGACTTTAGGCCCAGCACTGTTTCCATTGTGCCACCTAGCTACCCATAATATTACTTAATGAATAGCAAAAGACTGAAGTTCTTAAGATACTTACAATGTATGTAAAAGAAGCACATATCCATATATGTCCATAAATAGTATGGTAATGTTTATTTGTTTTATTTCCTGCAGACATGGTAGCACAGTTAGAGTCTTGACTAGACATGGCCCACCTTATTATTTGTATGTATGAATCACAGAGTTAGACATGAGTACACATCTAAACAATGAGAAAATTATACATGGAAAGAATGAGCAAAAAAAGTAAAAACTCCAAAATTAAAAGGAATAAGATTATCTCTCTTCCAAAAGTTATAGAAGAAAATAGATCCTTACTTTGCAGAAGTGATAGTGGTGGTGCCAGAGGGAGTCCCATGGACATGGAACATTGCATATATACCCAGGATTTTTATTTTTAGTTTTCTCTTTTCTTGTTTTCACTTTTTTAAGTTACTATAAGGGCAACTTTTCTCTGAGAGAGGTAGAGGAAGGAATGGAAAAAGTAGACTATTTAAAAGAACACTTTTTAGTTAGAAATGATGTAAAAAAGATAATACCTTTGGTAGTCTCATAGATACACATCTGATTTTGTAATATCTAAATTATGTACAGATTACAATTATACCCTTCTGTGCTACCTCATCCAAAGTTGCTCTCACACTCACATCTTAGATTCATAAAATTCTCACAAGCACAAAGAGTTACCTTATTGATCTGTTCATGAATCCTCATCAGTGGCTTCCTCTCAATAGTCAGTCAACAGGTAAGATAAGTTCAAGACAAAAACTATTTTTCCCTCTCTTTTTATTTTTTAGTTTACATCATTCATTTCCACAAGATTTTGAACTACAAATTTTCTCCCCATTTTTCCCCAACCCATCACACCAAAACAGGAATCCCACTGAATATCACCTCCCCCAATCTGCTCTCTAGCATGTCTTCCTCCATCCCCCCTCTGACTTTTCAGTGGGACATGGTGGATCTCTATGTCCCAGTTCTTGTATATCTTATTTCCCAGTTACATGTAAAATAATTTATACACACACACACACACACACACACACACACATACACACATAAATAAATAAAACATTTTATTTTCAAACACTGAATTCCAGATTCTTTCCCTTCCTCCCTCATCACCCACCCATCCTAGGAAGATAAGCAATTAAATATAAGTTGTACATATGTAGCTATGCAAAACATTTGCATAGTGGACATATTGTGAAAGACATATATTTCCTTCCATCCTATCATGCCCCCACACATACTTGTTCTATTCTCTACTTTGATCTGGTCCCTTTTTGGAAGTGTATGCTTCCAACTTCCCTTCCCCCCAATCTGCCCTACTTTCCACCATCCCCCCTCTCATCCCCTTCCCCACTACTCTCCTGTAGGGTGAGATACCCTATATAGTGTGTATGTCATTCCCTCCCAAAGTGAAATTCAATGACAATAAGTTTGAATCATTCCTTTTTGCCTTCTTATTCTTCCCCTCCATTAAACTAGTTTTCTCTTGCCTGTTCTATATGAGATAGTTTACCCTATTCTGTCTCTTCTCCCCATCTCCTCTCATTATATTACTCTCTCACCTCTTAATTTAACTTTTTAATTATCATCTGTCCCTTTTCAATTGGCCCTGTGTCCTGTCTATGTATACCTGTGCACATATATAAACACACTCACATATGTATTCATATGCCCATATACCCTCCTATATAGACATATATATGTATGTATACAATATGTATACACATATACATATACACATATACATACACACACACATATTCCCATCAATTATTCTTACACTGGGGAAAGTTTCATGAGTTAAAGTTATCATTTTTCCATGTAGAAATATAAATAATTCAACTTTGATAAGTTCCTTATGATTTATTTTCCCTGTTTACCTTCTCATGCTTCTCTCACTTCTTGTAATTATCAAATTTTTCTATTCAATTCTGTTTTTTTCAAGAATGCTTGAAAGTCCTCTATTCCATTGAATGACTATATTATCACCTGAAACATGATACTAAGTTTTGATAGGTAGGTGAATCTTGGTTTTAATCCCAGTTCCTTTGTTCTCCAGAATATCATATTCCAAGCCCTTTGATCCCTCAGTGTAGAAGCTGCCAGATCCTGTGTTATCCTGATTGTGTTTCCACAACATTCAAATAGTTTCTTCCTGGCTGCTTTCAATATTTTCTCCCTTGATCTAAGAACTCTGGAAGCTGGCTATAATATTTCTATGAAGTTTCTTTTGGGGATTTTTATCAGGAAGTGATTGGTGGATTCTTTCAACCTCTATTTTTCCCTCTGGTTCTTAAACATCAGGAAAATTTTCCTTGATAATTTCTTGAAGGATAATTTCTAGGTTCTTTTTTTGATCATGAATTTCAGGTAGTCCAATAAATTTTAAATTACCTCTCCTGGATCTATTTTCCAGGTCAGTGGTTTTTCCAATGAGATATTTCACATTGCCTTCTATTTTTTCATTTTTTTTGGATATGTTTAATAGTATCTTCATTTCTCATAAAGTCACTAGCTTCCATTTGCTCCGCTCTAATTCTGAATGAATTATTCTCTTCAGAGAGCTTTTGAGATTCTTTTTTTCTATCTTGCAAATTTGGGTTTTTAAGTCATTCTTCTCCTCATTGTCTTTTTAAACCTCTTTTACCATTTGAGTTAGTCTATTTTTTAAGGTATAATTTTCTTCAGTCAGATTATTGACTATCATTTCATAATTTTCTTGCATCAATCTCATTTCTCTTTTAAATTTTTCCTCCACTTCTCTTATTCGGTTTTCAAAACACTTCTTAAACTCCTCTATGGCATGTACCTACCCAGTTCATATTTTTCTTATATGCTTTTGGTTCAGGAGTTCTGTCTTTGCTGTATCCCTCCTGTTCCATGCTTTGATCCTTTTTGTCCCAAAATAAGAGTGTAAATTGGGATTGTTCTGCTTGCTTTGCTTCCTTTTCTTGCTCATGTTGCCATTCAATTACTTGACTTTTGAGCTTTTTGCCACAGTAGAACTATGCTACTGGAGAGTGGAACTTTGTGCCAAATGCTGAGGTTTCTTCAACTGACATAGCTATTCATTGGGTGCCCTCTCATAAGCCTTCACTGTCTCTGGCAAAATGGTCACACATCCCAGGACCTCCATCCTAGATAGCAATCCATATCCAAGCAGGTTAAAGCAATAATGATTACCCCTCAGACTGGTCCCTTGGTCCCCCTACAATCTGCAGGTCAGGAGCTCTGAAGCAGTCAGGTTGTGGCAGCTTCATGGCAGTTATACGTGAGCCATTTCTCCCTCCAGGGGGTAACAGCTGGACTACACTCCCAAAGTCCTGGTTCCCAAAGTCCATACTACACTGACCTCTCATTTTGTCTTTGGCATCTATGGGTTGATAATTCTGGAAACAACCACAGCTGCTGGTTTTTTGAAGTCCCTCCAGCCGGCGGCATGCTGTGGTCACTGTTAAGCTAAAATCTCCAGGTCAGGGAGGGGTTCATCTCCCAGAGTGCTGGACTGGCCCCTTACTGCTGGCCTGCTGGGATATCTTCAGTTGAAGGTTGGCTTCTCTCTGTCCTTTTGTGGGTTCTCTAGCTCCAAAGTTTGTTTAGAGTCATTTTTACATGAATTGGAGGAGGTAGAAGCGCGAGCCATGTGGAAGTCCTCTTTTTACTCTGGTATCTTGACTCCAACCCTGGCAAAAACATTTTTAAGGTGCCATTGAAATAGCATTAGTGGGGTGGCCAGGTGGCACAGTGAATAGAGCACTGGCCCTGGAGTTAGGAGGACCTGAATTCAAATCAGCCTCAGACACTTAAAACTTACTAGCCATGGGACTTTGGGCGAGTCACTTAACCCCAATTGCCCTTCATTCCCCCCTCAAAAAAGCAAAAGAAAAGAAAAGAAAGAAATAGCATTAGCTCCAAAACATCCCCCTTCCCACAAACCTAGGTTCACTCACTTAAATATGTACAACACGTGTCTGAAGAGTGATCAGAAAGTTATGGTACCATGGAACTGTGGCATAATTTGTCCAAAGAAATGCATGCTTTTCATATTACAGGATTTCTATTTCCTTTTCATTCTAATTGAATCCTTAAGTTGTTCTCATAGGCAACAACATCTCCTCCCCTACCATAACATCCAAATGTTCTGAATTATAATGAAGTTGAGTCTAAGACACAACATCTCCAGATTTGTGAATATTCATTGGCTGTTTCCCATGTTTAGAATTGTCTTTCTCTAGGGGTCACTAAGTAGTGCAGTGAATAGAATTGTCTTTCTCCTCAGCTCAATTTGCAGACTTCTTTTAGTCTCTTCTAAATAGTTGTTTTGATGTTAGACTTTGATATGTTTGAGAGTATGGGGTTATATTTTCCTTTAATTTTATCCCCAGAACTCATTAGAGTGCTGACTCATAGTAGGCATAATAATAAAAGACTATTGATTTGACCTATTTAGTTGGGCACTCAGGATCAGCTCATAATTGCTATGGCTAGCTCTTACTTGAATTCATTGTATTTTCTGCTTTTAGGAGTGATATTTTTTAAAGGTGCGTAACTTACTGTATCTTTGTGTCTGTCTGAAAAGTTTGTCTCTGCTGTGTCCTGGAAGCTAGATCCCCAAATAGTCAAGTAACTCTGCTACTAAACATGGATATAGGTGTGTGCATGTCTTTGTGTGTGTGTATGTATATATATATATATATATATATATATATATGTGTGTGTGTGTGTGTGTGTGTATGTATGTATATATATACACATACATGCATACAAACACATTATGTAGGTATTATATACATGTGTGTAGGGTCAAGGGTTATAATAAAAAAAAAAACTTACCTTAGTCTGGATTTGACTGTCAGAACTGATGAGCTAAAATTTTGGATTGCAATCAGGAGCATAGGCAAACTTCATCCAGTCAATCATTTATCCCTCTGAATCGGCCAAGAAAGAGCCCACACTTTTTAAAGTGACAAAACATTTTGTAACATGTATTCACACTTTCTCATGATACTTTTTTGTCTCCATTATCTTTCCTTGCCTTTCTGTTATTAAATCAACTGGTGGTGTTGTTGGTGGAGAGAAGAGTTAATCAGCTAGCCAGAGATAAAAAATCCTTTCACCATATGTCTAGTTCTTCATAAAGTTTGAAGTCTTGCATCAGCACCAGCCATTTTTGTATTTTTTTCTCTCATTTTCTTAAGAATTATTTTTGTTCTTGTTATACTGCATTTTTTTAAAGCCCAGGGGATTCATAAATCTGATTATATTTAAAAATAAGTGAACCCAATGTGTTTTTATGCCTTCACAAAAGAACTTCAGAGGTGAGGGAAGAAAGACTATGACTTGCTTCCTTTCAGTATTTTATGATATGAAGACTAAGAAGTACTTTTAAATTATTAACTTAATTATTAAAATAAGAATGGAAATTGATAACAACTGGTAAAATTGAGAAAGCATGGAAAAGGGTAACACTGAAATGATTATGTAGTGCCTAGAAGTTGGGTACCAATATGAAAATTCAACTGTGGCAAATTAGTTTTCATCTTTAGTGACTTTTTCATATAAGAGAACATGCTCCTTTCCATAGTAAAATCAGGAACTTTATGAACACTGAGATTTGTTTCTTATTGCCTGAACAGTATCTGGATCCTTTTTGAAACTTACACATTATGGACCTAGGAGAGGAAAGGGGCCCATGGCTGTTTTTTATTTAATAGTCAGAATTTTTGAGTTCTATCAGCCTCATATTGATAATTCTACAAATCAGGCCTCTTACTTTGAGTATCTAATATTAGATAATTGGATTATAGATCCATAGCTAGATGAAATCTCAGAGGGTACTTAGTTTTATCCCTCAAATGACAGTTGAGAAAACAGATCCAGGAGTGGTAAGTGATTTTCTCAAGCTCACAAATATTAATCATGAGTTGACAAAATAGATGCCCTAACTTGAGAGTCAATGGTCTTTTTATTCTAGTGTACAATTGCTATTAATTTATTCTATGTTAATTTTTCTTTTGATTTACATTCTATTATGATGATTGCATGGGACTTTGTATGTTAGCAAAATATAAACATGGCTCAGTAGACAGTGGGGCCAGGGAAAGGAGTGAAAGCATTGGAAAGAAACAATGTTAATTTAGTAGATCCATTTAATAGAAGATAGGTTATGTTCTGTTTTAATGTTATGCTGGAACTAAAAACTAAATAGTTTCTTGCCAATTTTAGTATAATAATATGATAATTAACTGACTGCATATCGATTTTATGTAACTAGAATTGCATGATTTGTCATAATGTAAATAATTATAAATGCCACAAACTTGCTTTGGAAAGTAGAATCCATATTTACTATATTTTATCTTATTTAAAATGTTAGAGTATCTTGACTTGATCGTTGCATATTATGACAAACTCTCAATCAATTAATATTAGCAAAATAGTAGATCAAATTGATACTAGAAATTATATCACAGATGATGTGGATGTAGAGATGTTTCAACAACCCACCAAAAGGGGTAGCAGTTTGCTTCTGAAGGTCTCATAAAATACAAAATGAAATCAAGTGGCACATATGCTAGAGCCTCATACTTGCAGTCAGGAAGAACTAAATTTAAATTCCATCCCAGACATTTATTTCTGATGCCAGATAATTCATTTAATCTCACTAAGTTTGTTTCCTCATCTGTCACTTGGGATGCTAGTAGCACCTACTTTAGAGGGTTATTGCCACTACAAATGAAATAACATGTAAATTACTTTCAAAGCTAAAGTCATATATAAATGTTAATGATGATGAAGATGAGGAGGAGGATGACGATGACAATGATGATGACAATGTGTCAAGTACCATGATAGGTATCAGGAATAAAAAAGTTATCAGTCAATCAACCAATATGAGATACACAGTCCCTTTCTCTCAAGGAACTTATATTCTATCAATAGAAATTATAGACAGATAGATGATAGATAGATGAAAGATAGATAGATAGATAGATGATAGATAGATAGATAGATAGATTGATTGATTGATTGATAGTGTGCATGCATTATATAGATGCATGGTTATAAATGTTCATTCATACATGTATGATCATGTCTATATGCATATGTACATACATACATGTGCACATGTATAAATTGTATATGTATGTGCATTTGCATTTTATCTGTACATTCATAGACATGTGTATATATACAATATAGGTAACTCAGGTAAATTGACCTGTAGGGAAAATTCCTTGAAACATATGCAGATATTTCTTACCTGGTCCCAGTTAACTATATGAAAACTTGAAGGAAATTTGCTACCAGTCAGGAGGCTAACTGGCAATGGGCAGAAAATATATGTGCACACTAATAAGAATAGCTGGGTCTCCCCAAAAGAGGTATGTAAAAATGTTCTCAATATATATTATGAATCAGTTATGAAATAAGAACATTTCCAGCTCACATACACAAAAGGAATGCTAAAGTTGAAAGAATCACTTTCTGCATTACAATATGATTAGCAACTTAGTTGCTAATAGTTATAATCTCTTGGCAAGCCAATATCAGGACCCAAAATAAATTTTCAGGATTGCTAATAACGTGTTACATTTATGCATTACATTGAAGCCCTGGTCTATTTTTGATCAAATTCAAGACTTCTGAAAAAAATGGTGAGAATGGGACCATCCATACTCTAGTTGCTACCATTTCCAGTAAGAGATTTCCCCTGCTGTATGACATTATGGTTCTGGGAACATTTTAGTTGTTGACACTTACAGGACTCTCAGAACTTTCAAAGATTCCTGAATTCAGAAGTTTGCCACCTGGACACTTCCATTTCAAGGTTGCTGCTCAGTCACCTCAGTCAGGGAAAGACTAACAAATGAGGCTGCCAAAAGATAGTCTCTGTTTTTTCTTGGAAGGACAGGGCTTACAGGTTACTTGCATTTCAACCACACTGAGGCCAGGTGAGTGAAATGGGCAAGCTGGCCTTCTCCCATCTGGCTCCCAGGAAGCAATTCCAAGCAGTCTGGCCTCATTTTCTGCAAGAAAGGAAAAAGCAAAGGACAGAGGATAAGGACATCACTTTTGCAGATCATGTATTGAGATACGCCTGATTCTTGCTCAGCAACCATTTAGTTATTTATAGCTAGAAACAGATCTCTCCAAATTTCATTGTACTTATGCATTCCTCTCTTTGTAACCCCAGTGCTTAGCACAGTGATTGGCATATAGTAAGAATTTAATAACTATTTGTTGACTGATTGACTGACTGGCAAAGGAATGATGCCAACCAACCAGTTCAACCACACTATATAAATAAATTAAATGCATATAAGATAACAGCAGTGCAATTTGAGGGCAGAATATAACAACAGCTGGGAAAGTTTTTTAATCTTTCTCAGGAGGTAAAATAATTTGATTTGAGCTTTGAAGTAAGATAGGAATTCTAACAGATGACTGTAAGAAGTTTTTGCATTCCGAACCTACCTTAAAGATTGTGCAAAAGCAAGAAGTTTAAAAATACAAATTCAGAGCCAGCCTTCAACCTTCAACAATTATTAAATGTGTGAACATGGTCAAATCAGTCTCTTAATCTGTCAAAAGGTTATAGTAATGCTTCTATTACCTATCTCATAAGATTACTATGTGGATCAAGAGAGAGAATGTATGATAAGCACTTTTTAAACATTAAAATGCCATATAGATCTGAGATCAGTTTTCCATGTATTTGATTGTGTATCCTATGTAAATCTATGTGTATCCTATATAGTATCTAGCATCTATCCCCTCAGTGCTACTGAAGGGATAGGTACTATAAGTATTCTCTGTCTTCCAACAAGCACGAACCATCTAAAATCAGTCCAGGAGGAATTAGACTCTGAATTGAGCCCTTGATCTTTTACCCTTGACCAAGTACTTCAATTATTCATCAGTCGATAAATGAACAACATTCTTTATAGTCTAACATGCATGAAGTATCTAGGAAGCTAAATGTATGCTTTCCTTGATGCCTCAAAACCAGTTCTTTCTGAAATGCACAATGTATCACATTTACATTCTCCCCCAGTCAAACATTGTATCAGCCAATTACAAAACACTTGCCTTGTGTCTAGTGACTCAGGGATAAATAGTTCACTCTCTTTGCAACTGTGTTTCTAACCCTTCTTTCTCAGGGAGAAATTGAACTGTATTATTTCAATTTTCCTAGGGCCATTTCTAGAAAGTGAGATTGGGGAGAATTAAATGGTTTAAATAAAGAGTATTTTCATAGCCAAGAAATATTCCCACATGATACAT
The DNA here is from genome assembly GCF_028583685.1 of Petaurus breviceps papuanus. Classification (NCBI taxonomy): domain Eukaryota; kingdom Metazoa; phylum Chordata; class Mammalia; order Diprotodontia; family Petauridae; genus Petaurus; species Petaurus breviceps. The sequence goes on along the minus strand of NW_027185863.1, from coordinate 24,213,258 downwards.
AGATGGTACTATGTTTTTTGATAGTTTGAATAAAAACTATGTTAACTATGCCTCTTTTGTAAAAACCTTTACCACACACACCAGAGACAATATTCTGGAGTCATTTCTGCCCTGGCGCCTTCTTCTCCTAACTGTTGTCTGTCCTGGATCACTATTTCAGGAAATGCCAAGCCATGTTTCACATCACTTAGGTCTTCTTCAACCCCTTTCAATATTTCCTTCTTCTCTTATCAGTTTACCAATGCATAATGCTTTCTTTATCCCTTCTTAACCTCTTAGATTACTAAAAAAGTTCTGGTTCTGGAACCATAAATTATAATCAAATCAGTTGTCATTTTTACAGCAATAGGATATGAATCTATACACCTATGGCATTTCTCACCATTCATTTTACTTTCTCAACCTGTTTCCTTGCTGGTTACCTGTTCCCTTTGTCTTTTGTTTCCTGAATTAGAATGTAAACTAATTAAGAGCAAGGACAGAGTTTTTATTTGTTGGTTTTATTTTATTTTTCCTATACGTATTTCCAGGGTTTGGAAGTATTTCATAAATGTTTTCTTTCTTCTTTCATACATAATATATTCATACCATTGTAAACTGATGGTACTCACCACCTCAAAACTGTAAGCATATGGAAAGCAGTAAGTCCCATACTTAAAAGCGGGACTTTACTAATTTACTATAGTATGGTATCATGGGATATCTATTAAACAGGGGTTGAACTAAATCAGAACTTACATTTTTGGAGGCAATGCATCCCTTTGGAAGTATGTTTAAACCTATATATCACTTCTCAAAAAATGTTTTAAATAAAATGCATTGGACTATAAATGTTAGTCAATTATGTTGAAATAGTTATCAAATATTTTTTTAACAAATTCATCCATGGACTCCATGAAATCTATCTACTGACCAATTTGGAGTCCATGTACCAAAAGTTAAGAACTCCTACATTGAGGGGCGGCCAGGTAGCACAGCAAGTAAGAGCACTGGCTCCAGTGTCAGGATGACCTGGTTCAAATCTGGGCTCAGATACTCAGCACCACACCCAGAAATAACTGTCCCTGTAACCTTGAGCAAGTTACTTAACCCCAATTGCTTTAAAAAAAAAAAAAGAACTCCTAGATTGGGTGGTTTCTAAGTATACTTCCAACATTATCATTTTCTGTTTCTGAAAATACAATGATGTAATTCCTGAATTCCATGTAGCTTTCAGTTGTTTAGAGTCTATTCCCTGAGCTACTTGGAAACTAGTTCATATTGTTAAGATGTTGTATCAGTGACCACCTTACCATACCGAGGACGGCTGCTAGCACAGGTTCTTTGATTTGCTTTTCTAAAGGAAAGCAACTCAAATAGGGTTAACAATCTAACTTTAATCAAACAAAAATTATTTCCGTATTTTAGGGGAAAAAGTCAGCACCCTGAACTTCAGAGAATAAAAACAGATGCCACAAGCAGAAAAAAAAATACAGACAGATAAAATAACACAGTTCAGCAGACCAACAGACAGGGCTTCTAACTGTCTGACCATTGCATCCATACCTAGTTAGTCATCAGAGAGAGAAGCACTGACATCTGGGTTTCCAAAGCCAGGGGGCTCAACAGCTGCCCAGAGTCTCATCTAGCCAAATCACACAACTCTTCTCCCAAGCAAGGCCCAAAGCAAAACCTCACATCAGCATATTTTTGGCTTGCTCCAGGATGAGAGACCATTACAACCCTCTGTGATCCACTTGACTACAAAGTAACAGAAGTTGTACCTCCTGAAAAACAAGCTTCCCACCACAAGCTCCATGTGACCACATTCAGCCTATTGGGGAACAGACATTATTTTCAAATCAGGAAAAGTCCTCAAATTCACCTAAGCCTATAAAGGGGCAGGGAAGAAATTAAATTCCTATTACCATTAGAGAAGCTGGTCAGATTTTGCAGTGTCCTTTTGGCCAATGATATATGGTAAATCGATTATTTAGGTTAGGCATAGAGTTGAAAAAATTTTAAAAAACTTAACATTTCTATTTTTTTCAGGTTAGACAAAAATGGCTAATCACTTTGCATAGGCAATATTTGTTACCAAATATGTTTGAGTAGAAAAAGGACCCAATTTGTCACATTAGAATCAGTCCCCAAGATGTCCAAAAATAAATAAAGAGGAAAATTAAGTGAAATACGTTGTCAGTCATGAATCATAGATACTGGTATACTTAGTACAAGGAAATCCCTAGAAAGGACAGAATAAAACAGATACATACTGCCATAGAAGTCAGTTTGAAGACATTGTATTGCTGAAATCAGTTTTTGGCTCCAGATATTCCAGTAAACATTAGAGGTCCTGATACGGATGAAAAAGGGCATATGTTAGTAATATTATGTAGTAAAATGAAAGCCTATAAGATAATGTAGCTTTTGAGTACAAGCAGTTATTGAGTGGAAGAATACCAGGAGCTTCTTAGTTATCCATTCAACTTACAAGTCTGGAGGGAAGTGCAAAAATCTGCTTTGTTTTATTTTTACTTCCTTTGAAATTAACATCTTTGGTGAAAACAAGAACCCAAAGAAGAAGGACAGACATATCCTGGGAATTATAAAGTCAAAATACAAACAAGGAAGCAAAAGTGACAGCCTAACAGCAGCATCAGGAAGAGGTAAACTGGCCCAAGGTTTCTATTTGTTTTACTTGTGACTATTTCAAAATGGTTTTAAGCAGATTATAATTTTTATGCTGAGAACTTCTTTAAAGAAAAGGAAAACAATATTCTGTTACAGTATATAACTCATGTTGATCTGTAAGGTTTTAGAATAGGATTTCCTAAAATATTTGTGCTGAACTAACTGGAATTTTCTTTACTTTTTTTGCTTACATTAAGAATGGATGAAATGGAAGTTCTATTTAGTGATTTCACTTTCAATAAAGCATTATTTTCAATTTATGTGAGGAAGCATTATGACAAATTTACAGGGCACTTCTTTAACAGGTAAAGAAATTAATGTACAGCAAGTGATGAATTAAATCTGAGAATTAATTAGTATTATAAAAACAAAGTCAAAACTTTTAGTGGCTTGATGGACATTGCATATGATTCAGTAATTCTCCTATTCATTTCACTCCTTTCTGCCAGGGGAACTGATACTTTCTTTATGTGTGGTTCATATCCCCAGAATTTACCTCCATGCTACCATGTTGAAGTTTGTCCAGAGAAAGGACAACTAATACAACTAAATATGTTCAAACTCCTATATATAACCCTTGCAGGTGACTAAACCCATAAATTATGAATGCTTATGGGCCTATTTGCAATTTATTATCAGGCACTAATAAACAATGTTAACCAAAGCATTATCTTTTTTAAGTATTTTATTTTTCTCAATTCCATGCAAAAATAATCAGCATTCCTTTTGAAAACTTTTGAGTTCCAAATTCTCTCCCTCTTTCCCTATATCCCATCATTAATAATTTAAACAATTTGATATGTTATACATGTGTAATAATAAAAACATTTTTCTATATTAGTTGTGTTATAAAAGAGAAAAAGACCATAAAACCCAAGAAAAAGAAAAAAAATTAAAAGTAGGCTTCCATCTTCAGATGCCATCAGTTCTTTCTCTAGAGAAGGATAGTATTTTTCCACATAAATCCTTCAAAGTTGCTAGGATCATTGTATTGTTGAGGATAATAACTGAGTCATTCACAGTTGATGATCTTACAGAATTGCTATTGCTCTATACAATATTTTCCTGCTTCTACCCATTTCACTTTTCATTAGTTCATGTGAGTTTTCCCAAGTTTTTCTGACAGCATCCTGCTCTTCCTTTCTTGGAAAACAACAGTATTCCATCACAATCATGTGCCATGACTTGTTCAGTTTATCCCCAATTCATAAGCATAACCTCATTTTCCAATTCTTTGCCACCAGAAAAAAAAAAAAACAAAAAATGTTGCCATAAATGTTTTTGTACATATAAGTAGTATTTCTTTTTATCTTTTTAGGATACAGACCTAGTAGTGGTATTGCTGGGTCAAAAGGTATAAATAGCTTTAGAGTCCTTTTTGAATACTTCCAGATTGCTCTATATAATGGTTGAATCAGTTCACAACTCTGCCAACAATGCAACTTATTAATAGTATCTCAATTTTCCCATATTCCCTTTAACATTTGTCATCTTCCTTTTCTATTTCATTAGGTAATCTAATTGGTATGAAGTACTACCTCAGATTTATTTTAATTTGTTTTTCTCTAACAAATAGAGATTTAGAGTTGTTTTTTTAATGGCTAGAGATAAGTTTCATTACTTCATCTAAAAGCTGTTCAAATCTTTTGATTAGTTATCAAAATGCAAACAGCTCTTATTTTTAATAAATTTGAGTTAGCTCTTTACATATTTGAGAAATTACATCTTTACCAAAAATTTGTTTCTATTTTTTTCAGTTGTGATTGTAAAGTTCTTCAATTCCCTGTTTATTCTATTCTCTCTTCTTTCACCCTGTCCCACCTCAAAATTGTTTTGCTTTTGACTATGTCTCACCCATTATACCCTCCCTTCCATGAGCACACCCCCTTTGTCTTTTCCCATTGCCCTCTCACTTTCCTGTAGTGTAAGATAGGTTTTTTAACCAATAGAATATGTATGTTATTTCCTCTTTAAACCAGTTCCAATGAGAGTGAAGTTCAAGCATTCCCTGTCAGCTCCCTTATCTTCCCCACCACTGTAAAAGCTTTTTTTGCCTCTTTTATATGAGATAATTTATTCCATTCGACTTCACCCTTCTGCTTCCTCTCAGTGCATTCTTCTTTCTCACCCCTTAATTTTATTTTTTATATATCCTTTCAAATTCAATGCATAGCTCTGTCCTCTGTCTATAGATACTACTAACTACCTTAATAATGAGCAAGTCCTTAATAGTTACAAATACCTTCTCATAAAGGGACATAAAAAGCTTAACCTTATTAGAGCCCTTATGATATATCCCTTTTCTATTTACCTTCTTAAGCATTTCTTGAGTCCTGTATTTGAAAGTCGCATTTTCTATTCAGCTCTGATCTTTTCATCAGGAATGTTTGAAATTCTTCTGTTTTATTGAATGTCCATTTTTCCCCCTGAAGGATTCTATTATTCAGTTTTGTTAGGTGAATAATTCTTGGTTGTAATCCTAAATCCTTTTCTCTCTAGATTATTATTCGCTAAGCCTTCTTTTTTGTTTTTAATTTCACACTTCTTTTTTGTTTGTTTGTTTGTTTGTTTGCTTTTTGGAGGGCAATTGAGGTTGTGACTTGCCCAAAGTCACACGACTAGTAAGTGTGTCAAGTGTCTGAGGTCGGATTTGAACTCAGGTCCTCCTGACTCCAGGTCCGGTGCTCTATTCACTGTGCCACCTAGCCGCCTGTAGCAGCAAGCACCCCAAGCGTCCTCAGGGTTTGCAGCTACCACAGGTTCTTGGATCTGCTTTGTTAAAGGAAAGCAACTCAAAATGGGTTAACAAGCTTACTTTACTCAGTCAGACATATATCGTTTACCTTGTTCAGGAGAAAAGGTCAGCACCCTGAACCTCAAAGTATACAGGCATACTTATCAAGACAGAAACATCAAGTAGACAGCGTTCCAAACTGTCCAACCATTACATCCATACCCAGTCAACATCTGGGTTTCCACATTCTGGGTTTTTCAAAGCCGGGGGACTCTCAACAACGGCTTCCCAGAATTCAGATCAAATCACAGAACACTTCTCAAAGTGAGTCCCAAAACAAAGCCTCACATCAGGGCTTATATAGCCTTCTCCTGGCTCAGAGAATGTAACAACCTTATTGACCCACTGGCCAATCAAAAAGTATCTACTGAAAAACAAGCCTCCCTCCCCAGGCTTCTGGTGCACTTTAGCCTAGGGGCAGGGAAGATCTTTAAAATTTACATTCTTATTACACCGCCCCAGTTTCACACTTCTGTGGCACATCACAAAATACACATGAAGGCTATGCATGACCTTCTCATGCTTCTCTTGCTTCTTGTATCTGAATGTCAAATTTTCTATTCAACTCTGGTTTTTTCAGCAAGAATGCTTGAAAGTTCTCTATTCCAATGAATGACCATATTTTCCCCTGAAATATGATACTCAGTTTTGCTGGGTAGGTGACTCTTGGTTTTAATCCCAGCTCCCTTGACCTCCGGAATATCACATTCCAGGCCCTTCGATCCCTCAGTGTAGAGGCTGCCAGATCCTGGGTTATCCTGATTGTGTTTCCACAATATTCAAATTGTTTCTTCCTGGCTGCTTGTAATATTCTCTCCTTAATCTGGGAATTCTGGAACCTGGCTATAATATTCCTAGGAGTTTTCTTTTTGGGATCTTTTTCAGGAGGTGATAGGTGGATTCTTTCAACCTCTATTTTGCCCTCTCGTTCTAAAACATCAGGGCAGTTTTCTTTGAGGACTTCCTGGAGGATGCTTTCCAGGCTCTTACTTTGGTCATGGCTCTCAGGCAGTCCAATAATTTTTAAATTATCTCTCCTGGATCTATTTTCCAGGTCAGTGGTTTTTCCCATGAGATATTTCACATTGCCTTCTATTCTTTTATTTGTTTGGATCTGTTTGACTGCATCTTGATTTCTCATAAAGTCATTAGCAATCTAATTCTGAAGCAATGATTCTCCTCAGTGAGCTTTTGGGATTCTTTTTCCATCTGACAAATTCGACTTTTTAAGGCATTCTTCTCCTCATTGCCTTTTTGAGCCTCCTTTGCCATTTGAGTCAGTCTGTTTTTTAAGGTATTATTTTCTTCAGTCAGGCTGTTGGCTCTCATTTCATAATTTTCTTGCATTGTTCTCATTTCTCTTCCCAATTTTTCCTCCACTTCTCTTATCTGCTTCTTAAGGTCCTCTATGGCCTGTAACCAGCTTGTATTTTCCTTTGAAGCTTTTGGTGCAGGAGTTATGACTTCACTGTTTTCCTCCTGTTCCATGCCTTGCTCCTTCTTATCCCCAAAATAGGAGTGTAATGTTGGAATCTTCTGTCTGCTTTGTTTCCTTTGCCTGCTCATTTTGCCACTCAGTGATCTGACTTGGGCTTTTTGCCACAGTAGGACTCTGCCACCAGACAGGGGAGTTTTCGTCCCAAATGCTGGGGTTTTCTCAGCTGCCAGAGGTATTAGATGGGTGCCCTCTCTGAGGTCTCCACACACTCTGGCAAGCTGGACACACACCCCAGGACCTCCACCCTAGACTGCAATCCAGATCCAAGCAGGTTAAAGCAAGAGCAATGAACCCTCAGACTGGTGTTTGGTCCCCCTACACTCTGCAGGCCAGGAACTGAAGCCGCCATGTAGTGCTGGCAGGCTGTGCTGGCGTCTCAGTGGTTTCTTGCTCCGGGGGTAAAAGCCACGCACTCCCACTTCCTGGGTCGCACTGGCCTCTCACCTTGTCCTTCGCATCTATGTATTGATAAATCTGGAAACAGCCACAGCTGCTGCTGATCTGGAGTCCCTCTGGCTACGGCTGGTCAGGCCCGCCCTGGGGCTAAAGCCTCAGCATGGTGCTGGGCTCGGCTCCCAGAGAGCTGTGCTGGCCGATTCCTGCCGGCCTGCCGGGCTGTCCTCAGCGGGAGGTTAGCTTCTCTGTGTCATTTTGTGGGTTCTGCAGCTCCAAAGTTTGTTTAGAGTCCCCTTTTTACATGGATTTGGGAGGGTGGAAGCTGGGTCGTGCTTCACTCTGCCATCTTGGCTCCGCCCCTCTTCTCTAAGCCTTCTAGACCTCGAGACATTCTCAAAGTAGCTGACACTGCCCCCTGGAGGGGCGCTGGAATAGTCTGGGGGATGGTAGTCCCTCAGGTGCAATTGGTAGTTACTGAATAAAAATAAGGGGATGGTAGATGCATAAGGCAAGAAGAGAAGAGAAGAAAGTTTTGGGGAAAAAGTGTTTATTCTTGTTTCATGTGTTGTGTGATAGAATTAAAATCATAGTGATTATATTATTTTCCAAATCAACACACAAAATGCAAGTAATAACTGATCAGTGGTCAAGTCTACTGATTGATCTTAATAAGAAAATATTGGCAGGTGAGTGTGTTGCACATTGTCATGAAGTCCAGCATGCACTGGCAGGAACGTGTACATGTAATAATTTGTTAAAAATATGATACCATACAGTTACATGATCTAATATTGTGCCATCAAAATTTAAATGCAGAAAAAGACCAACAATTTGCAATAAATTATTCAATTAAAGATGCATCATTTAAATATATATGTACATATGTATGTACATATATAGATGTAGATATATATTGAAATGACACACTTTTTTAAATGTTAAAGAGTTAAAGATTTCCAGGTGAGTGCTAAGTAATTTTTTTAAAGGGACAATAGACCAAATAGGTTTGGGAATCTCTGGAGAATTTGTTAAATCTTATGTTATCCTGTCTGTGGCTCTGTGATACTTGAATTGTTCTTTCCGTGGCTGCTTACAATATTTTCTACTTGAACCTGGGAATTCGAGAATTTGGCTATAATATTCTTGGAAATTTTCATTTCAGGATCTTGTTTGGGAGGTGACTGGTGGACTCTTTCAATTTTTATTTTATACTTCAGTTCTGGAATATCAGGAGAGATTGCTGTTATAATTTCAATGATAGTGAAGCTTTTTTTTTTTTTAAATCAATGTTCAAGTAGTCCAAAAATGTTTAAATTATCCTCTTGGATCTATTTTCCAGGTCAATTCTTGGTACAATTATTTATTTCATGTTGTCTTCTATTTTTTTCATTCTTATTTGTTTTATTATTTCTTAATTTCTCAGAAAGTCATTAGCTTCTACTTGCTGAATTCTAATTTTTAAGGAATTCTTTTCTTCAATGCAATTTTGTACCTCCCTTTTCATTTGGCCAGTTCTACTTTTGAATTGCTTCTTTATTTCTGTGAATTTTTTGTGCCTCTTTCTACATTTGGCTATTTCTACTTTTCAAGGCATTCTTCTCCTCCTCGATGATTTTTTGTCTTTTTTTTAACCATTCAGACTAACTTTTTGTTTTTATGGTGCTATTTTCTTAAGTATATTTTATGCTTCATTTACTAAGTTGTTGATTCTTTTCTGTTCATGATTTTCTGATTCCACTTTCATTTGCCATCCAAATTTTTTCTATACTTCTATTACTTGATTATTAAAATTATTTTTGAGGGGCAACTAGGTGGCACAGTGAATAGAGCACAGACCCACACAAAAGCTAGCCATGTGACCTTCGGCAAGTCACTTACCCCAATTGTCCTACCTTCTCCCCTCCAAAAGGAAAAAAAAAAAAAAAATAAATATATTTATATATATATATATATATATATATATATATATATGTATGTATGTATATTGAGCTTTTCAATGTCCTGGAACCAATTTATATTTTTCTTTGAGGTTTTTGGTGCATGAATTTTGATTATGTTGTCTTCTGAGTGTTTACCAAAACACTTCCTCGTCACAAGAGTAAATTTCTATATTCCAAACTTTTTCTGTTGTTTCCTTTTTTATATTATTTCTTGATTTTTAACTCTTTGATAAAGTGGAGCAATGCTTTCAGGATTAAGAATGCACTATCCCAAACTTTGGGGGTTTTGTGGAGCTATTTTTGGAAATATTTCCTGGTACTTTTAAGTTTTCAGTTCTTCCAAGGTGGTACAATCTAATGTGGGTGTGTTTACTACTCTCAATGCTTGTTACTCTGTCTGAGTATGCACAGCACTCATTTCTACCCTGGAAGTGTGACAAGGCTTCTAACTCTACTGCATTCTCAAACTCTGATGTGCTACAGCTGGTCCTCACCGTGGGATTGCCACTTAAGACTGTGACCTAGATCTCAGCATGGTCAAAGCAGCAAAGTCTTGTCCCTAGTGCCAGTGAAGGGACACCTGTATTCTCTTTCTGACTTGTTGTTTGACTACTGTACATTCTGCTCTAAGAGATCTGGAAGTAGTTGCTCCTGCAGTTTCTGCTGCTGCTGCTTCAGTTGCTCAGAAGGCCTGCTCCTGATTTGTTTGCAATGGATCATGCTCTACTCTCACCCTCCTGTGACTGATTTTCCTACCAATGTGCTAAGTTGTCTTGGTCTAGAAATGTTTTCACCCCATCTTTTTGTTGGTTCTACCACTGCAGAATTTATGTGAAGGCTTTCCTTAAAGTTGTGTAGAAGGATTCAGGTAAATCCCTGCCTTTTCTCTGCCATCTTGGCTCCAGCCCACCTCCATCATTTTCAAAACATGCAAAGTAAACACAAAATATGTACAAAACATTCATCCTTTATCCTTACTCATACCTAGTAAGAAATACACTTAATAACACTAGGGAAATGAATACATAAAGTCTTAGGGAATAATGTTTACTAGTATGTAATACATGTAGCCAGAGATACATAAAGATACTACAAAAATAGATTTTACAAGATGGTGGAGTAGAAGCAGGACCTCCCCACTGCTCTGGCTTCCACCTTCCCCAATCCATGTAAAAGGGGACTCTAAATAAACTTTGTAGCTGCAGAACCCACAAAATGACACAGAGAAACTAATCTCCCACTGAGGACAGCCCAGCAGGCCAGCAGGAATCAGCCAGCACAGTGCTCTAGGAGCCAAGCCCAGCCCCACCCCTAGGCTTTAGCCCCAGGCGGGCATGAGTAGCTGCCCTCAAGAGGGACTCCAAATGAGCAGCAGCTGTGGCCTTTTCCAGATATATCAACACATAGATGCAAAGGATAAAGTGAGAGGTCAGTGCAGGCTGGACTTTGGGGCCCAGTAAGTGGGAGTGCTTGGCTTTTGCCCCTGGGGCGAGAAGCCACTCAGAGGAAGGCACAGCCGACCAGCACCACCTGGCAGCTTCAGCTCCTGGCCTTCAGTGTGTAGGGGGACCAAGCACGAGTATGAGGGGTAATTGCTCTTGCTTTAACCTTCTTGGATCTGGAATCCAGTTTAGGGTGGAGGTCCTGGAGTGAGTGTCCAGCTTGCCAGAGTGTGTGGAGACTTCAAAGAGGGCACACATCAAATACCTCCAGGAGCTAAGAAAACCCCAGCATTTTTGATGAAAGCTCCCCTGTCTGGTGGCAGAGTCCTACTGTGACAAAAAGCAAAGGGGTCAAGTGACTGAGGGGTGACATGACCAGGCAAAGGAAACAAAGCAGACAGAATATTCCAAATTTAGACTCCTGTTTTGGGGACAAAAAGGAGAAAAGCATGGAACAGGAGAAATACAGTGAAGTCAGAACTCCTGCACCAAAAGCTTCAAAGGAAAATACGAATGCTTACAGGCTACAGAGAACCTTAACAAGCAGATAAGAGAAGTGGAGGAAAAATTGGGAAGAGAAATGAGAACAATGCAAGAAAATTACAAAATGAGAGATAACAACCTGACTCAGGAAAATAAAACTTTTAAAATAGACTAATTAAAATGGCAAAAGAGGCTCAAAAAGGCAAAGAGGAGAAGAATGCCTTAAAAAGTCGAATTTTCCAGATGTAAAAAAATCTCAAAAGCTCAATGAAGAGAATCATGGCTTCAGAATTAGATTGGAGCAAATGGAAGCTAATGACTTTATGAGAAATCAAGATCTTATTAAACAGATGCAAACAAATGAAAGAATAGAAGGCAATATGAAATATCTCATGGGAAAAACCACTGACCTGGAAAATGGATCCAGGAGAGATAATTTAAAAATTATTGGACTATCTGAAAGCCATAATCAAAGTAAGAACCAAGAAATCATCCTCCAGGAAGTTCTCAAATAAATCTGCCCTGATGTTTTAGGACCAGAGGGGAAAATAGAGGTTGAAAGAATCCACTGATCACCTCCTGAAAATGATCTCCAAAAGAAAACTAGGAATGTTATAGTCATGTTCCCGAATTTTCAGATTAAGGAGAGAATATTACAAGCAGCCAGGAAGAAACAATTTGAATATTGTAGAAAGACAATCAGGATAACCCAGGATCTGGCAGCTTCTATACTGAGGGATTGAAGGCCTTAGAATATGATATTCCCGAAGTCAAAGGAGCTGGGATTAAAACCAAGAGTCACCTACCCAGCAAAACTGAGTATCATGGTTCAGGGGAAAATATGGTCATTCAGTGGAATAGAGGACTTTCAAGCATTCTTGCTGAAAAAACCAGAGTTGAATAGAAAATTTGAGATTCAGATACAAGAAACAAGAGATGCATGAGAAGGTAAACAGGCAAAAGAAATCATAAGGAACTTATCAAAGTTGAACTATTAACATTATGACATGGAAAAAAACAATAATTGTAACTTATGAAACTTTTCTCAGTAGTTGAAGGGAATAGCATATATATATATGAGGCTATATGGGCATATGCATACATATGTGGTTGTGTGTATATATGTTTATAGGCACACATAGATAGAGGGCACAGGGCCAATTTAGTAGGAAGCGATGATACTTAAAAGGTGAAATTAAGAGGCAAGAGAGGAATATAATGAGACGAGATGGGGAAAGACAGAATGGGGTAAACTATCTCATATAGAAGAGGCAGGGGAAAATGGTTGCAATCGAGGGGAAGAATAGGAAGGCAAAAGGGAATGGGTCAAACTTATTCCCATTGAATTTGGCTTGAGGAGGTGTGATAGTAATGGCAATTAAAGATTCCCCTGTATTGGCTTGGTTTTCAAATTGATTGTGTTAAAACCCAGAGTTTGTTAATCCCACCTGTGGGATGGGCTTGTTGATGTGAAAAGAAAGTCCTGAATTGGGAGGAGCTGGTGAGGTAGATTTGGAGAGACAAGAGAGAGGCGGAAGTTCTTTTTTTGGAAGCAGCACCTCGTGGAGAGAGAGAGACTAAGAGATTGCTGGTGGCCGCTTTGAATTGCCCTGGACTTTTGAGACCTGCCCCCTGAGCTGCCAAGGACTGAGGAGACATGGCTGTTTTGCTGGTACTTTGTCTGTCTGTTTTGATGTTATTTTGCCAGATTTGTCCACTGGTGAAAGACTGTCCTGTTGAAGAAGTCCTGGAACCTGGCATTTGGTTAAGAAGGCCTGAGACTGTCCTGCAGACAGAGAGTGAATACTGTCCACTGGTGAGGGACAGTACTGAGAGTGAATACTGTCCACTGGTGAGGGACAGTGCTGTTGTTGCAGGGGTCTGGGAGCCTTTCTGTTGGTTCAGAAGCCCTGAAGAAGGATTTTCTTGTTGTATGTTTACCGAAATCCTGGGAGAGGGCTTTGCTAATGTGTTCAGGGGTTCTAGGACTGTTCTACAGACAGAGGATGAATTCATGAAGGGACTGGCAATGTATCTTATGGCCTTGCTAAGCCTTGTCTCCCCAGGAACTAAGCTTGCTGAGAACTTGCCTCGTGTCAAGATGAAGAAAAGACCTCCATTTGGGTATTAAGTGCTGTGTTTAAACTTGATGTAACTCTGGGGTAGATTCAATTGTGATCCAGGGGTGGGGAACTTTTGACCTTTTTGTATTCTATGGTTGAGCAAATGAATGTATTTTACTTATGTTTGGAAACTAATCTCCATTTGAGAAGAGGGGCTTTGTGGTGGACTTAATTAAGGTATAGCCTAGGGGTGGAGAAGTATTTGGAACAGAGACTTTGTAATTGATTGAATGATTGGAAAGTCCTGGGGTGGGGTAGTCCTTGGAGATTATTTAATCACACTTAGTAAATGCTGTATTTTGAATGATGTCATGTTTTGATCTTCTCTGTTCTTGGTTTGTCACTGAATAAAATAGAGAGCACCTATGCTGGTATTTTGAACCTGGGAAGTTGCCTTCTTTTGGCATTACATTACAGGAGGTAATGAAATACACAGTAAATAGGGTATCTCACCCTCCAAGAGAGTAGGGGGGAAGGGGATGAGAGTGGGGATGATGGAAGGGAGAACAGGCTGGGGGGCAGGGAGGGAAGTTGGAAGCAGTCACTTTTGAAAAGGTATGGGATCAAATTAGAAAATAGATCAAGTGGGAGGTGGGATATGAGTGAAGGAAATATAGTCAGTCTTTTACTATATATCTACTATATTATTGTTTTGCATTAGCCACACATATACAACCTTTACTGAACTGCTTATCTTCCCAGTAGGTGTGGGTGACAAGGGAAGAGGGGAATGAATCTGGAGTTCAAAGTTTTAAAATGAAATATATATATATATATATACATATATATATAGGGGTGTGTGTGTGTGTGTGTGTGTGTGTGTATGGAAGGGACCTGAGAAAAAGCTATTAGATGTGGCAATTAAGTATTTTTTATGCTATGGACTAGGGTTCTTAACCCCTTTTGTGTCATGGATCCTTTTGGCAATCTGATGAAGTCTATGGACCTCTTCTCAGAAGAATATTTTTAAATGCATAATAAAATACAATACATAGGATTACAAAGGAAAAAAAGGAGATTTTACTATGATCCTTCCTTATCAAGAAGCGTTCACAAAATTTTCTTGATGAGTTTAAGCTTCTGTGTGAATAAATGTTTTAATTGGGTAATGAAGCTGATTCATACTATATTTGATGAATGCTTTACTGGATCTGGTGCCTCAAATTAATAAGCCAATCTACTGCCTGATTCATAGATAGATAGATAGATAGATAGATAGATAGATAGATAGATAGATA